>NW_020456132.1:1243559-1347466 GCF_003342845.1 Nothoprocta perdicaria
GGCGGTGCGAGCCTTGCCCTAATTTGCCGCCGCCGCCGCCATGGTGGAGGGGCGGGAGGGGAGGAGGGCAGCGGCAGCGGGCGTCACGTCATGGCGGCCGCGGCCGCTGCGTCACCGCCCCGCCCCGCCCCGCGCGGCGGGAGCCGGGGGGAGGGCGCTGCCGCTACGTGACTTCCCCCCCGTCCGCCGCCGCCGCCGCCGGAAGCAGCTTCCGCCTCGGTAGCTGTCATGGCGGCGGGGGCGTGGCTGCCCGTAACGGCACGTGACGCGGGAGCGGGGCGGGAGGGGCCGCCGCCATGTGCGAGACTCCCCCGGTAAAACAAATAAATAAATAGAAACAAGCCCGGAAAAAACCCACGGGCATGACAAATACCGCCCAAGAAACTCCTCTGTGATGTGTTTTAATTTCCCTGGTAATAGTACAGGCAGCGCTGAGGAAGATGATTCTTGTTAAGAGCCAATCATGTTGTAGGTTGTGAAGACCACTTAAAATATTCAAATCAGTTGGGGAACAATGAGTGGTAATAGCATTCTTGAAGAATCAGTGCACTTTTGTTTGTTTGGGGGTTTTGGGTGTTTGAAAGTAGACCCAAGCATTTTGTGACTGTAAAGTGATAAAAGGTAATAAAAATAGGTTTTGCATCTCACAGTTTATTTCCGTAATGAAAAGCTAGGGCTGTAACTGTTAAAAACAGAAGTACAAAACCAAACTGAGTTGCTCATCACAAGACTAAATGGTTTCCACCTAAAAGTCCTTGACCTCCTACCTCCCTTTTATTATCCAGACTTTTCCCCTCCCCTTGCTGTTTCCTCTTTGTACTTTACTCTTCATCGTCCTCAATGCTGCCCCTCATCTCATTTGTGTGTTAAAAAAAGCAGTTTCATCACATGCTGCCAATCTAAACATGAAGAAAAAAAAAACAGTATTTTGCAGCCATGTACAATTGACAGCCAAATGTGACTTTGAGATACCACAGTCTCCTGTGACGAGGAGTCTAAGTCGCTAAGAAAACATCCCCTTTAAGGCCTTATGAGCAAATTTTTCTTCACATTTAACCTGAATAGCTAAACGCAACTTTTCAGAATTTGGCACACCGTGCCAGCTAAAGTCCTTAAAACTAACAGGGGAAAATTATTCCTTCTTTCACACTCAGCGCTCCTCAAAGCGCTCCTGACGCCAGCCTTGCCACAACGGCGGCCACCCGTGCAAGCCGAACCCTGCGCCGCCACAAGATGGCGGCCTGCGGGCCCGAGGCCCAACGGACCCCGCCGCCGGCCGGGTTCCTATTGGCCGGGAGGCGCGGAGGGGGCGGGGCGCGATGACGCAGCGGCGGCAGCAACAGCTGTGACCCGAACCGGATTTGATTGCACTCGCTGTCGCCAACGGTCCCAACGGTCGGTCCTCGAGCCGCCGCCGCCGCTGTCATCATGGCGCTCAGCGATGCCGACGTCCAGAAGCAGGTACCGCTTGCGAGGTCGTGCCCGGGCGGGAGCCTGCCCCCGGAGCGGGCAGCGCGGTGGCTGCTGCTGACTCTGTGTGCTCCTCAAGGCCCGGCCGGGGATGCGTGGGAGGGAGGGAGACAACGAGATGGAACCGAACCGAACCGAACCTGGAGGCTCCGGGGGTGGCGGCAGAGCTTCCCTCGAGGCCGCTTCCAGGATGTGGGCAGGGCTGTCCTTGGAAGAGGCCTGGCTGGAGGCAGAGAGATAGTGCCTTCCTTTCCAGCAGCAGTCATTGCTGGGAGCAGATCCCGTGGCTGACTACCGCATTGGCTGCTGAGGAGGGTCTGCTGCCATACTCCCTTATGAAGACAAGGAGAAAGAGGAAAGGCCTTTGCTGGAAATCTTTGGGAGAAATAAAGTCAGCTTCTGATGGAGTTGATTTTTCTTTCCATTAGTGGCTACACATGGAGGAACTTTGCTCATGCGTTTTGGTAATAACTCGTGACGGGCTGTAATGAAAGAGATCACGAATAGCCTTTAGGCAATCTGCGGCATTTAAGCCCATTTAAAGGATATTTAAGGATAAATATGACATTTGTACAGGCTGTTCAACTATCTTGAATGCCTTTCCCCCCCCATTTCTTTTGCTTGAGCAGCACAGTGCACCCTGGTTTCTTTGGCAATGGAAAGCTACAAGGCCAGAGCCTGGACTGTGATGCCTTCTCCAGTTGGGACATTCTGTCCTTATTGACAGTAAACAGTGTTTTTCCCTGTAAAAGCTGCTCTGAGCTGGGTTGAAGGTGATGCAGAGTGTTAAAGACTGCACAAATCCAGTGGAGGCTGGTCAGTGGAGTTTGTTGTGGGCAATGGGCAGATTGGTCAAGCTCCATATGTCCTCTGCATCATCCGTGCTTAGTGTCTCACTTTCTCATTCAGTAAACATAGTCTCTTGGCAAGGAAACATCACATTGAAAGTAAAATCAGTTGATTGCCTTTCTCCAAGAGGATTTGTGACATTATGTTCTCCTGTTCCTTATTTGCAAATGCAGAATTTTTTTTTTTCCTTTCTTTTCCTTGATGATTATAACAATAAAGCGGACTTTGGGGTGGTCTCACTCAATGATCATGTACTAGGCTAGGGTATACAGGTACTCTAAACACATAATGCAAATAGAAATGCACATCTGTGACCTTCCCATAATTGCTTTTCCATGTTGAAGCTACGAGGAACCTGGTAACTGGAAAAGAGAACATCGCTTATAAGCGTGCTCAGTTCTGCTTGTGTATAAATCCTAGTGTGGACTTGGCAAATGATCCTCTGTGACCACTTGCTTAGTGCTTTCAATAATTTTCACATTAGAAATTATATTTGACTAAAATATAGTTTTTCCCATTGATAGGTTTGGTTATTTTCTTCAGTAACAGTGGCTTACAGGTTCTTGTATGTAATCTGGCTAGTCATTTCTAGTTAAAGCCACTCTAACAGCTGAAACCTGCCATGGAAAGGTCAATCAAGCTAGTACATAACTTTTGCACAGCAAAGAGTGTATTAACTTCATTTGAAATTAGCCTCTCATTTAAAAATACTTTTGCTTGCCTTATTAAAATAAGTATTTAAATGTGAAAGTCTCACTTAGGGGCTCTTCTCATTCCCGTGAAAAGAAGGAAGAACATTCAATACAAAAGAAATGATGGTGTTTATTATTACAACACAGGCATGGGAAAATGGATGTCGTATTACTTTGTTGATGTCTTATTCCTCTAATTTATGCAGAGGACATATCTTGAGCATCTGGAATTGCTTGAAGTATTTTTTTCCAAAGTTCAGAAACGAACCTACCTGGAAAGTAGTATAAGGATGACTGCTGTAATTATATATATATATATATATATATATATATATATATATAAAACAACAAAAAACAGCAAAAAACAACTTTAGTTCAGCATTAAGCTAGTCAACAAAATAAATTCTCATATTTTATTGGCCTCTTTTATGATTTGTAAAATGCTTCTTGTCTGGTTTCTAAAGGTAGATCTCATGCTTGGATATACCAGGTATCTAATCAGATGAACAGGGTAAGAAGCTCAAATTGCAGGTGGACATACTTACAAAAATATTGCAAACTGGAGTTAAATAAGAATCTCTGACTTGATCTTAAGAATGGAGATATTTTCATTTACTTCATCCATTGTATATGCTTAAAATCTTTTACTTGTTTGCTAACTTCTGTTTTTTAGGTGGACATGGTACTGCTCTGCGTGTCTGGGTTATCTCCACATTGTCACCCCTTTCTCTCTCTAAAATACTTCATTTCAACATGAGGCTATATAAATAGGATCTTTCATCCAAGTTTGTTCAGATCAGATTGAGAAATATTTCTCCTCCCTAAGTATAAGTAAAAAGTCAGTAGGCTCTTATGGTCCACTAAAGGATAAAGTGTTAATGCATACTACACTTTAAAGCAGCATGTGATATGCCTGATGTGGTCTTGATCAAATAGCACATCTGTCTCTGACTTCTTATTCCCCAGCCCTTCCAAAAAGTATGCAACTACTTTGTGAAATCGCGTAGAGTTGAACTGAAGAATGGAGGTTGTTTGTGTGTTTGTTTTATTGAACGTTTGTGTCACAAGATCATGACCTTGTCGGTTCCTACAGAGGTTTTTACATGTGTCAAGAAAACTTTCACTTGCTTATAAAAGGTACTTGTTCACATCTGCCCAGGTTGGAGCAGCGGCCCCTTTCTTTCCTTTAAACACTCATCTTGCATGGAAGGCCCAGGATATTTAAACTACTGTCTGGCCTGGCTTAGAGCAGGGACTGCACATTTAATCTTCCATGTTTCATGTGAATGTTGTAAGAATTATACTACTTAATTTTGTTATGTGAGGATTTTTTTTTTAAACTCCTGGGGATAAAAAACTCCTGTTCTCATTCAATAAAGAATGAAATTCAATCTTGCATTTGTACAAACTGACTTTAGTTTATTTTGCCTAGTTGTGTTGTGCTTCTAATTAGATTCTTCTTAAGGTATCCAGTAAAATGGCATTGTACAGAATTATTAAAAATCGACTTTCTTGCAGCCTGTGCTACACTGAAGTAATTTTTTGACTTGTAAACTCAATTGAATTTCTTTGAAAGCAATACTATTATAAGAATTAAGGAATAGGTTTGGAGGAGCCTCTTGTGGAACAAAGGAAACCATGAATTCTCATTGAAATCCTTCACAATAGAAACTGTTTTCTTTTCTCTCTCTTCTTGTAGATCAAGCACATGATGGCTTTCATTGAGCAGGAAGCCAATGAAAAGGCTGAAGAAATAGATGCAAAGGTAAAGATGGTAGTTCAATGTCAGTAGGTGCAATAGGAGAGCTGTATCTGCCGTCCTATTTTGGTAACTGCAGGCAGAGTCGCCCTATAACACTTCTGAAAGGTACAACTTTGGGCTTAATTTTTTATCCAGCAAAATGATGCTACTAAATAAATGGGGTGTTTATTAGCTTCTGACAGATCAAGATAAATGAGTTGAAGCTACTTTTTGTCAGCTTTTATAGTGCTTAAATGTGAACTCGTATGCAGCTATATGCAGGGGTAAAATGAGATTTGAGTGTTCATGTGATACAGTAGATGAAGTGGAAGACCCTCTCTCCTCCCCCATGTCCAGTAGATAACTTTGCATCACTGATCTGTGAGCCAGTTCGTAGCTGTATCTAAATTTCTGTACCCATAGACTCAGTTCTAGATATGATTAATGGGCATCACAGGGAAGAAAAGCATAAATTTAAAATTAAGGCATGAGTTGAATTACTTGCAGAGTTGTTCACTTGGGATAGTTCAGAAGGGAATCAGCATAATAGGAACGTGGTGATAGAATACAGATGTTTACTAAAGGAGGATTAATTGTGCCCTACAACCCTACCAATTTGCATTATATAAAAAAACTAACTAGTATTTGACTCGGGATGTGTGTGTATTAATCTTCCATAAACATTTTGTTCTGGACAAATATCTAATTGCGTCTAAAGCAGGTATTTTTGACTATCTCCAAGTCAGAAGTTGAGATTGGATACTCGGTTATAAATATGAAAATTTCCCATGTGTTTTCAAATGTTATATAGCTAGGCTTTCTTAAAAGGTAATGCCTACACTATCACTCTTCTTCCTTAAGCATTGTTTAAAATCATGGAATTCAACGACACTAAGTAGCTTGTTTTAGGTAGGAACTTGTGTAGACTCTGTCTCCTTTATGGCTACAAAAAAAATAAAAATAAAATAAAAGTCAGGCCTGAAGATCAGATAAAAGAGAATTTAGTTTCTTAGCTCTATGCTAACATTTTAGCATAACATATAGAGTCAATCATTATATGCACGAGGACCCCAAAGAGAAACGTGACCCATCAGACACTGATAAAATAAATTGCTTCTTTGCCACAAAGGTTTTAGGAAAAACATACTGGCTTGAAATATTTTGTTTATATAGAACCAGGAATTTTTTTCATTCCATCTTATCTGTGAATGTGTTAAAGCATAGCCATTTCATTTTGATTCTTTTTGTTTGTTTGTTTGTTTCAGCCTGTGGAATCAATTTCCATCTCAGTTATTTAATTTTTACTCTAGGCAGAAGAAGAGTTCAACATTGAGAAGGGTCGCCTTGTTCAAACACAGAGGCTGAAGATCATGGAGTATTATGAAAAGAAGGAGAAACAAATTGAACAGCAAAAGAAAATGTAAGTTGCTTAAGTTAGATGGTCAACTTCAGAACTTGAGCTACCAGCTTGCAACTGATTATACAATAAACTGCTTTTCCTTGGGAAGTGGACAAATTGTAGCTAATAATTGGCTACTAATTTTATTTTTAATATTTCTGGGGGAACTATTAAAGAGGAGTTACAATAGTATAACTGCTAAGAGGTCTGGTGAAAGAATATGCTATTCCATATGCCGTTGCTGTATAAAGCTCTGCACTGGCGTGTCACCTTGGGACTAACGATCCTGTTAGGTTTTGTTTTTGGCGGGCCTTTATTGAAGGAGATGGTTTTGCCTTGTAATCATTTGTGGAAGTTCAGAAACAAATTCAGACAAGTCAACAGACTTGCCATTAAATATGTAGAATTGTTACCTTTAAATGCAAAGGGTGCAGTTAAACATAGTAATTCTAATACCAGTGTTCAGAGTTTGGTGGATTGATTCAACTTTCCCATGCATATTGCAGTCAGATGTCCAACCTAATGAATCAGGCAAGACTGAGAGTCCTAAAGGCAAGGGATGACCTTATTGCAGTAAGTATCTCTGAATTAAAGATACGGAGATTTTTTTTTTTCCTGCTGTGTGTTAGGAATCTTGGTCTTACCACTCTCCAAACAAAAATATGGTTTATGGTCGAGCAATTTGCTTCAATACACAAAAATAGCTTTCCCAGCCGCTCTGAAACTTTGTTAAATATTGGCCATCTTTTTAATCAACTTCAGCCCATCCTCTGTTTCAATGTCCTGTTCTTTTAGGCAAATACAGCTCCCTGCCAGCAGTGTGGCAAGTAGCAGTTATACTTGCAATTTGGGCAATAGTTTATTTCCTCAAAGATCAGGAACTCTCTTTTGCATAACAGTGTGTAGAACTGAAGTGCTGTTTGCCTGAAGTAACAGTTATGCATTAAAGCTAGCGTGGCATCACTTAAGCTGCTTAAGTAGGCTTAAAACATCACAAAGTAGTTGGTTCTACTTCCATTAGCAGTCACTAGTACCTCTGAAGTTATTTCTGATTCTTGCATGTGACAGGTATGGGGTGAGAGATCATTTACCAGTTCAGACTAAATGTAGTCTATGTTCAATGTTACTGTGTTTAACATGGCATGCAGCATATTCCCATTTTGCTCATGATACACTTGCAAGTTTTCCATGATCTCTTTTACAGCTTCCTTGTCCCATCTCAGAAGCAATGTAAATGTTCCCTGTTCTAGCTAGATGGTGCTGTTGAGCTATTGGAGAAGCAGAGAAAAAATGAAACTTAAAAAAAAAAGATTATTTTGTTCATGTCGATGTCCTTTGGGGAAAAAAAAAGGCTAGGAACTTGCCACTTAATTGCTCCTTTAAATCTGGTTTAATTTCTTTTGGTTTGCTTTTGTAGAGGGGAGGCAAGTGGGTGGCTAGAGTGTTCACTCTGTTGCGATAGTCTCTGCTGGGTAGTCTCTTCCTCATTTATCAGCTGACTCAACCTCATGCGTTCTGAATAATGCATAACACTCTTCCTCATTTTAAAACACTTTAAGTCACATGCTGCACGCTCATTTTTCCCTTATCAGATCTTTAGCCTCCTTCATGAACAAGAGAAGAGCATTTCCAGAAATGCCATGTTACTCCAGGAAGGACAATATTGCCAGATTTGACAGTGATGTGGATCAGTGGTACTCTTGCATTTAAGTACTGATTCTGTTAACGTGTCCTCTCCTCTTAGTCATCTGGAGGCAGGGCAGCTAATACTTTTTTTTTTTTTTTTTTTTTTTTTTTTAAAAAAAAATTTTTTTTTTTTTTTTATTTATGTTTTTTTTTTTTAAAAAAAAAAAAAAAGTAGGATTATAATTCCCTTTTTTTTCTATAAATAATTACTTTTTTTTTTTAAATAAACTTTTTTTTTTTAACCAAATAATGCTATTGTTTTGTCTGAAGAAGATGTGATAATAGTTCAGTTCTGGGAGTTATGTTTGAGTTGAATAAAATTTCTTCAAAACTCATACAGATTTCCTGAATAAAGATATTCAAATTAAAGGTATTTGAAGTTAAAACTAACCTTTCACATTTAGGTGTTCATTTACATTTACTTAGATTTAAAAATAAAATGCCTAAACAGAATGGTTTGGATATAAAGACGGGCTAGATGTCTTTGATCACAAAGCTGGAAAATCAGTTATTCAGGCAACTTTGTTAGGCAAAGATTTACAAGATATTTATTTTGTCCATCTGAAATAGTTTTATAAATACTAGGCCTTTACTACTGAGCTCTCACTTTTCCATGGAAGAAGGGATTATTGTCTTGTTACAATGGTCTCAAACCAAGATGAGGGGGGAACTTTCAGAAGAGATATTGTTGTGCACATAGATTAAGGTCTAGCTTGGATGAGCACCAGCTGGAGCGTACCCTTACGTGTTGGCAGGGTGTGATAGCCATGCTAGGAGTACAGAAAGTTGGTAGGCATGAAACCAAATGCCAACCAGATGGGCTCTACTGATCTGATTTCTTCTGAGTATAGGATTTGCTGAATGAGGCCAAGCAGAGACTTGCCAAGGTGGTGAAGGATACTGCCAGGTACCAAACACTGCTGGATGGACTCGTTCTACAGGTAAATATTTAAATCGTAACAAATAGTTGATAGAAGCCTTGGCCTCCTAAGCATCTGTCCTTAGTTGTCAACCAACTCTAGTGGTTACAGTTATTGTATGAAGTCTCGATCAAATATTCCTGGGGAGGTTAATTTTATACACCGCTCAGTTGGAATTTGCACAAGGAAGTCTGTGGCTGTTACTTTGGGTACAAAACTTGGTATAAAAAGCAGTTTGGCTTTTGATATAAGAACAATTGCATACATTGCAACATGCACAAACAAGACAAAATGAGAACACTTTAGGCTTCTATAATAAGCAGTACAAAGAGCTTCTCATACATATCTTTGTTAAAAGCTGTTTCTCCTAACATAGAAGTTGGTGGTCTTCTGCTTTTAAAAACTTTCAAGCATTTGAGACTTACAAGTCCCGGCTTTGACAAAACTCACTGTAGTACAGCATACATTTGCGATAGACATAGAAAACACAGAACAAGGCTTTACATGGACTTGGAGTACCATCTTCTAGTCCCCAAACTTAAATGTTGGCCGGAATCTTACTGCACTTTGTGGGTTTTGTGCCCGCTGGAGCCACCTTCTGGTGTGAATTAGTCCTTTTTCTTGGGACCACATACAAATAGGGCACGAGCTCTACCCCCTTCAGTTTGATGGCAGAGAATTTTTAATAGTGCTCCCTCCCAGCTTGTTTTCAAATTCAGTACTGTTGTTTCATTGCCATATTTAGGTCTGGCCTGCAGTGTTGCTGTGCATCAAACAAACCTGTCTGATCCTTGCAAGCTGGACCCATCTGTCATGGCTCATTAGATCTGATGCAATAAGGGATCAGCTCCTCTTTCAGTGCTTATGTGTTACCCCAGCAGCTGCAAGAGAGGGGTTATTAGAACAGACACATGAAAATAACTGTGTGCCTTAATTAAGGGCTGTTTTAGAGAATGTCAGTTTGGCATTTTGCTCAGTTGAGTTACAAAGCAGCGGTCGTTATGTATATGTGTATGTAACGTGGGCAATTCACTCCTAAGATCTATGCTTGAGCTCCAGGTTTGTAGCTAGTGCAGGAAATGCATCATATGTAATTATAGGTTCTTTTGGGTTTCCCAGGTTTTGGTGGTATCTCTGAATGTCTCTGTAAGGTGAACACCTAACCAAAGAACTAGAGCACCTTTACTAAACAAAAGAGGGTAGTGGTGGCACTCTTCAGTTATCCGTTCGGTCAGCTCCTGTCCTTTCTTGGGGTTAAACAATCCAAAGACGATGAAAATACGAATTTTCTGATACTGTAACGGTTATCTTGTGCAGGGATTCTATCAGCTGCTTGAGCCCAGAATAGCTGTTCGGTGCAGGAAACAGGATCTCCCCATGGTTAAGGTAAGATACTTAGAATAAAATGAAAATATCCATACACTGAGTGCCGAAAATCATTGCAAATATTTCCTGCCCAAATCCTATCTGTGTGATATGTAAATGAATAAAGGACTTTTGCTGCAAATACAGTGGAAGAGGACAAGTATGCTCTTCAAGTTGGGGATCACTTACCTGTTTGATTATTACCTAGGAAGTTTTAGACATTACGACAATATTGAGAATAAAAAATTGTTCAGTAAATAATGCATCAGCACTGAATTAGATGTTTATTTTGTATCTTAGGCTGCTGTACAGAAGAGCATTCCCATCTACAAAAACGCCACAAAGAGAGATGTGGATGTTCACATTGACCAAGACAACTTTCTGCCAGAGGACATGTAAGGAAAATGAAAGTCTTTTATACAGAGCACTAACTTAATGCCTCTTTTTAAGGCAAGGGCTGCTATTCTGGAAGTTGCAGAAAATCATGTATGGAATAATCACATAAAATGTCTAGCACAGTTTGGCACTTCGTGTGAATTCTGCAGATTCTGCAGCTTCCTATAGACAAGTACCCTCTGTCACAACGTCAGTACAGGTTTTGTGCAACCTGTTATGTGAGTTAATGTGAAACAAGCCTGTTTCACATAATGAAGCAGACAGTGAACAACTGTAGGTAGAAACCTTTAACTACTGGAATTTTAGAGCGGGAGAAGACAGATGTAGCTATGTGTTCAAGTCATAAGGAGGAATATATGGTGTTTAACACCATGTTCACTGCATGAGGTTTATGCCACTAGATCTGCAAGGCTTTATTCCCATGTAGTATAATGAAGAACATAGTTACTTTTAGAATAGATACCTTTGTTCTATCTTTTCTTTTATGTGTGAGGAAACAAAACATCTTGCTGGAAATTTTTCATTTCTGAAAATTTGAAACCTCCAAGTCTGAAGTTTTCTTTTGTAATGACAAATTTTGTAGCTCCACTTGTATTTTGAACATGTTAATAAGGACCTTTTTATGCAGCTGTGGTCTCTAATAACTTCTAAGGATGCTTTGCAGTACTGCTTCACTGTATCTCTTTGTACCATCTTACTAAGATGTCCTTTATTTAAAAAAAAAAAAAAAAAAGGGTTCTAACATATACATATATATATATATGTATATATGATGTTCCCTTAAGAAGGGATTTAGGATAATGTCTCTGTTACACTATGGCTTTGAGATGTATTATGCTTGTCGTTTCTTTTATTTTCTTATTTCCTTTCTAGTGCTGGAGGCGTTGAAATCTTTAACAGTGATGGCAAAATTAAGGTTTCCAATACCCTGGAAAGTCGCCTGGATCTTGTAGCCCAGCAGGTGAGTTTGACTCCTGACGAAGGTAAACGAGAAATAATTATTTAGTGCTGTCTTACAGTTAAATGCTGCTGTTGCCAGTGTAGCAACAGTCCCAATACCATGTGGGGTCAGATTTCAACATGCATGTCAAGAAGTTTTTTAGAAAGAAAGGAAACTATCGCCTGTGTTTTTTTTATCACAAATGCAACTTTGCCATGTCAATTTTGAACGCTAACCTAGTTATCACACAGTTATCACATGCAATAGAATGTGCAACAGTTGTATTGCACATTAAATACAGCTCAGATTTACTCTCTCTTAACAGATGATGCCAGAAATCAGAGTGGCACTCTTTGGTGCTAATGCCAACAGGAAGTTTTTGGACTAAACCTCTAGGAAAGAAGGTGGGCTCTGTTCCACTGCCATACTGAAGGGATGCAAAAGCACCTGCTGATTTAAAATCTTGAAGTATAACATTACTGTGTCATCCAATATCTGTTTATCAATGGAATAATTTTGCATACCTGCTGTGCTTAGCCTCTCCACTCATGGTTCATTGCTCAGAGGACATGAAGACATACATACTCATCCAGAAGTGACACTAGAAGGTGGAGGGCTCTTGGCTTGCCTTGCACTGTTGTGGTGCTATAAAGACAAGTGGTCCGCTTAGGGTCACTCTCTTAGCTTTGGCCACGTCTTTCTCAAATTGTCTAATCTGTGAAGTAAATTGCTATGCTGCCCTTGAGAAGTCCCTTTCCAGTTAAGGTCTTCGGTGTTACAGAAGGTGTGCATTCCTTCCCAAGGTTAATAGTTTAATTCATGTAATTGATCAGGCACAGTTTCTGTTCTGTATATGTGATTTAAAGAAAAAAACAAAGCCTGAGCGTGTAAAACTTTATTTATTAAAATAAAAATTCATGTGTGTATGGAATTCTTTGTAGCTTCCATGTGGTTGGTTGCTAGTGACCTTGAAGAAGGGTCTTGTGAGTATAAGAACTTGCTATTTATGGGGTTTGTGTGACAGCTGTTCTGTGAAGGTGGAATTGAAAAGGAATGAGTACTGCCACTGCTCTTTGCTCAGGTAGGTTTAGAACTTAGCTTAGCACTCTAAGTAAGGGACTCCAGGATGAACTTTGTTCTGTGCTAAAATGAGTATGTGACTTTCTATTTAATTCCTCCACTGTCTTTCATAAAATTGTAATGCAGCTGTACTACTTAAAATGAATTGTGTTTGTTGTTGCATCTCCACTGTAAGTTGGTTGCCTCAGGGCAGGAGATCCCAGCCATACTGCTCCAGAAATTGTATTTTAGGATTTGAGGAGCAACAGCAACCTCTTGCAGCTATTCTTTCATCATTAACCTTTAACACCTTAAAGTTTAAGCAAAGCAACTGTTTTCACCACGTAATCTGTTAAGATGTGTGAACACTCCTCCTTTTCCTCCTCCTTTTCCACTGAAGTGTGGCGATATTGTCTCTACCTTGCATGGCATAGGAGTGAGAAACTCCTGAGGTGACTTTCCACACTGCAACTCACTGCCAGAGTACTGTAAGTCCTACTCTTCAGCTCTTTAAAACAAACAAACAAAATTATTTAGTGCTTGAGTGTATTTTAAAGACTGTGTCTGTAAGTACCACAGTCAAGAGCTGGGTTTTCACATTGTGCCATGAAGAATATATGCTACTTGCTACAACTAATGGGCAGTGTAGTAACATTGTGTTACACTGTTTTTAACCCCAGACCTTTTCTTTTCAAGCTGAGGTGAACATTCCTTTAATTGTTAGATAAACCTTTCACTAGCTGCTTAGTCTAAAATGGAGATTAACAGCCAAGGAAATCTCAAATCGCAAGTAATAAAATCTGTTTCTAAAAGAAATGCATTCAGTTCCCTCTTACAAACTATTCTTGCTTTCTACATACATATGATTTGGTATTTTTTTTTTTTTTTTAGTGACTTGTTTTTCCATAGCTTGTTTCATGACTGGACAACAAGTGTACCAGCTGAAGGTTCTACTCGCTCTAGACTTTTAGTTACTGTAACAACCTCCATCACTGCAGGGGCCACTTACCTGGTAGCGTCCTGCCTCTACACAGGATGCTGCTTTGTGACACTGTGGGGAAGGAATAGCCTTCACGTGTGCATGTTTCTGTGCTGTTTACAGGCACTAGCCCTTTGAAATGCAGCTGAACTTATCTGGGAACTTATTTCCTCTATGATTAGGGTTATGTACAGGAATTCTGAACGAGTGTACTGTCTGTGCGTAGAAAATTGAGGGAAAAGACAAAAGGAGGGTCTATCTTTGGTAGGTCATATGCGCTGAGAAGGCTTCACACAAGCCATAACGCCACGTGCTTGTGGTACTGCTTCACTTGGAAGACTACTACAGGTAATGGTACCAAGTATACTGCCAAAGTAACAGAATAAGTTAAAAGCAGCCTAAAAAAAGAGATGCATGGCTCAATCTGATTCCCTTGTAGCTGATTTTGCAATGAGGGGCAATATTGCAGTATAATCATCCAGTCGGTTTAATTTAGAAAATATTTGTGTTCGAGATTATCAAGGCTTTCTCTGGTGTCAGTAACATAAGCCTGCTTAGCTGCCTCAGGGGGCTTCTTTGTACACCGCCTGAGGTCTTGCTCCTTGAAGCTAGAAAGACCTTCACAAAACACATCTTGTGCATTTTTGAAAAGCAAAATAAAAAGTAATGGAGTGTTTGACTGTGGAGCTCACGGTGAAGCATATTGGAGTTGCTAATTATTATATTCCATTCATCTTGTGAACACTTCTTTTGAAGCATACAGGAAGCAGGAGGAAATACCCTCTGTCATCATGGTTCCGATATAAAAGAGCAGCCTTGAGACAGCTTTCAGGTGAGGGAGGATGAAGTTTGCTAGTTAACCACTCGAGCGGCAGTACCTCGGAGCAGGAGAGGCCTCGAGAAAGGGTCTGAGCAGCTCATGTCTGCTGCAGTCTCTGAGCAATGGTGCGGTATCGTCCGCACACACTAATAAAAGCACTTTTGCTTAGTCAGGTGATTAGTGAAACTGCACACCCTCTCAGCTTGAGGCACGTCAGCTGTGACAGGAACACGCTCCTGGGCCAACAATTCCTCTCAAGAAAGCAGTGATCAGCTTTAATGCGGGATGCGCAGAGCAACCAGATGAGAGAATACGTCTGAGATACGGAAATGTGTCTGGGTTGCCTGGAACATCCTTACCCCTCATCCTGGGTACCAGAGGCTCTTAGCAAATTTTTATTGCCTTAGAGATGCAGAGAAAAAGTGGAATATGCAATCCAGGCTTAGCCAATATGGTCAGTGAACTTGCTGTGTCTTCATCCAAGTCTGTCCTCAATGCTAGGACACAACTTTTTATAAAGGATGAGAAACAAAAGGAACATTTTGGGAGGATTTCCTAGTTCCTTGTTAGAGGCACTAGTTCCTAGGAAACTAGTTCCTAGTTAGAGGCACTATTTTGCTCTTCAAGCTGCACTGCTCAAATAAATAAGATGCAGAATTTTGGTCGCCTTTGATTCACCTGATGTCCTCTGCAAATGACTGAGCCTCTTGGTCCTTACCCACCATTTTGCAGGGCTGCAAGTTACTCTGGATGTGGGCAGTACACAAACCCTCAGCCCGACCAGTGCGATAAGAAATGGACCACAAAGCAGAGGAGAACGAAGGAGGCATTAAATCAGGTGAAAGAATTAAGCTGTGGTGGTAGAGGCAGGACACCACTGATTAACGGAGTGTACAGGGTTTGTTCTGTCTAGTGCTGGAGAAGAAATCAGGGAATTGGATAACACCGCACTTGTTCTGCACAGTTGACACTGGAAAATCTGGGAGCTGGTTTGGCA
The DNA here is from genome assembly GCF_003342845.1 of Nothoprocta perdicaria. NCBI lineage: Eukaryota > Metazoa > Chordata > Aves > Tinamiformes > Tinamidae > Nothoprocta > Nothoprocta perdicaria. Next base: position 1,258,873 of record NW_020456132.1, read on the forward strand.
CTAAGTAATCAGTAGTAGAGGACTTAAAACGTTACTGCACATGTGAGTCACAACTCCGTTTTTAGCATTGAGTTTTCACACAGGGAAGTATTAGTATTAATCGGAGAGACACATAACTGTGTGAATGGTCCCTGGAGGTGCACACAAGTGTCAAGGTGAGAGAAAGACAGGAAGAAAACAAGCAGAAAGTTCATGAGAACTGAAGGCTGCATAGCTTTATTAGGCCACTGATGGCTGATAGAGCTGTAAGTTCTGAAACAAAACTCTGAACAGGCTGTTGCGAGGCAAGTGCTGCTCATCAGAAAACTGGTACCAATAAAGAGAGTTCTCGAGGAGGCTACCGAAGAGCTCAGCTTGTTTCTCAGAGCCAGTCTGGGATGAAAACGTAGCCGGGTCTTGTTGCGAGTCCACCGTGGGGCTGTGTGTGGGGAGGAGGCCTGCGGCTGCCCGGCGAGGAAGCCCCGAACAGAAGGACGTTGCTCCCAACGGCGGCGGTAGCTGCGCCCGGAAGCCGAGGCCTCAGGGATCCCTGGCAGCCGGTCAGAGTCTGAGGGAAGAGGGAGGGGAAGAAGAAACCATGCTGAGGGTAGGTGAGAAGGGAGTTAAGGGCAGCTGTTGGGAGCCTGGTGCTGCCCCACGTCTGCGTGTGCAGCGAAAGCCTGGCTATGGCCGGGGGGAGGCCCACGATCCGGAGCAGCCACAGCCAGCGAGCAGCCAGCGGTGGAAGGGGACCTTGCGCCTTGTGGTCTGCCTCCGTCCTCAGTGATGACACCAGAAAGAAGTAACAGAAAAATACAATCCCTGTTGAAAATGCCTATAGAAAATATCTTACACGGGCATTATAGGCATCAAAATAAATCCAGAGACATCCACCTCTGCAGAACCAGGGGGATACCCTGAGGGGAGCCACAGCCTAAGGGGAGCCAGGTCGTGCTCCAAAAATAATCTGAGAGATTAAGAGAAAATTATCCTTTCATACTGAAGAAATTGCAATGAAAGAACAGAAATAAAATAAAAAATAAAGAAAAGAAAAGGAAATGGGAGCTCTGCCCAAGGAAACTTCAGCCAAAGAGTCTTCCTTGGCTACGTGAACCAGGGCTGACTCGGAGCGCTCTACAGAGCTCTGTAATTTGTTGAACAGTGTGCAGCCTGGAGCTGGAGCCCGGGCCGGCTGCAGCCTGGCCTGGCTCTGTTCGCCGTCCGCGAGCGGCAGCTCAGAGGTGGAGCAGGGACAAGGGGCAGCCCCGTCCTGTGTTTCAGACACGTCTGCAGGGAATGGGCTGCGACAAGAAGGACCTTGGAGGACAGGGAAGCTCCTTCCCATCGGGGAAAACCCTAGAAACTTCTGCTAGAGGATCCTATACTGCTTCTTTGGTTTTGTGATAGATAAAATAGGAGAAACACTTGTAAAGAGGCGTTTTTCAGGTTAAAAATCATAGTGAACCTACACCAAGCAAAGGGCATTTTGCAGCCTATGTTACACTATGGGAAACAAACCCACCTTGCTTTAGGTACCTTGCACCCAATGTATTGTGAAAGGTTTGTTTTATATAGTGAAACTGGTAAGGTCCCTAGGTCCTTTCCACCATTTCCAGGCCCTGGAGCATCTATTTGCACGAGGCCAGCTCCTTTTCCAGACAGTCCCTGGCCACCGCGGTGCCTCCGTAAGCACCCAGTGACTGCAGAGCCTGCTTACCTGGCATTGCACCCATTGCCAGCACCGTGCCTGGCCAGGATTTTAGATCCCTACCTACCACCTCCTAGTGGCGGAAACATCCATAGTTTTTCAAACGAAAGACTTCAGATACAGACTCAGCTCACAGAGGGATGGGGAGCACAACTGTTTTATTTATTTGAGCAACTCTGGCTTTATAGCATTAGTCTCTAACTCGTCCTGCTCCACAACATTAGTCTTTGGCAGAGCATTTTCCAGATGAGGCTGGCATCGCATTCAGACCTTCCTGTGCAGATGGGGAACCAGGGGCACGGAGCAAAGCCGACAGCAGCACGCAGGCCGTCCCTTGCCGGGTGCCCCATTTCCCTGGCCAGCTCTTCCAGCATGTTTCAAGGCTGCCGGGCGTGCAGCTCCTGGGGGGACACGTGCACTCCGGAGGTGCTGAAGGCACAAGGGCTGCGAAGGGATCCCAGCGCTGGGCTGTGCTGAAGGCTCCTGCTGCGGGATGCTGGTGGCCCACACAGGCTCTTCAGCACGGTGCATCAGCGGGGTTCCCACTCACCCTCCTGCCGACTGCTCCCTGCGGTGGAGTCTCCGTGTCCTTCTCCCCGCAAAGGGCCCTTTCAGAAGGAAAATGGGCTCTGTGCTGGCTCTGCGGAGCTGTCCTGGCACAGCAGCTGGAGCAAGTGGCTGCGTCCCGCTCAGGGCTCCCTAAGAGCTGTGGAGCCCCTCACCGCTCCTTAGCCGCAGCTCAAAGCTGCAAGCTAGGCCCAGCACAACTCCGGAGCAGGAGCACAAGCTTACTAGTCCTCTGGTTAAACGTGACATGGGTATTTTCCCAAACGTACACATGGTTGAGCCAAGAAACATTGCAGCCACTCCTTGCACGCTCCTGCCCAGGGAGTTTTGCTCTCACCTCCGAAATCTGAAAGCAAATGGTGGTGACTCTTGCTGGGACAGCAGGAGCCTGGTGGCTCCTTTTGGGGCTGTCTAGGTCATGTCCCAGACAACCCTCCTGCTGCCCTGAGGCCCTGAGAGTGGCGGGGAGCTGCAGAGACCTCCCTGGGACACAAAGGCCTTATTGAGGGTTGGATCCCTGCACCAGGGGAACTTGTGACCCGGCCCCAAGCAGCAGCCTGGACCTCCCTTCACGCCTCCCATGTCGAACCAGGTCTCACTTAACCCTCCTGGAGGGTTTCCAGCATCTTCAGGGGGCAGCAGCCACCCGCAGCAAGCCCTGTGTAAGCTCCCAGGCACCAGCTCCCTCTTTGGCACCAGCTTCTTGCACAGGACCGCAGGACGGGGAGCACCACGGGGCACAAACACACTGTCCCGGCCACACAGCGCCCTGGCCCCTCTGCTCCCCAGCTCCTCGCCCGCAAGCAGCCGCCCTTATGTTGGAAAGGAGCCTCCAACAGTGGCCTCTGCTGCCTCCGGGCATAAAAACATCCCAGGCTGGTGCTGCTGCTCCGCAGGACTAAAGGAAACAGCCACCCCACTGCAGCTGGTGATCAGCTTCAAGGCATGAAGCTGGCAGAGTTTGTGTTAACGAGAGCTGGGATATTATTTCATGCTTTTCTTATACACAGAAATACTTTCTTGTCAAAAAAAAAAAAAGAGAAAAAAGATATTTCAGTGGCTTGAAGGATCTCCTTACACTGAGTTCCACAGCTTGCACTCTAGTTAGAAAGGCTTCCTATTAGATAAGTCTATTGGGATCACATCATTTTTTTGACATCAGCTTGAGTCATTTAGCAACTATTTAGTCACTTGCTCACTAATGAGTATCCCCTTCCCTTAGCTGGGTTGCTCAAAGGCAGGAGCCACCCGACCCTGTGTGCACAGCTGCCCCACACAGTCCTGCCTGTGCCGTGTGCCCACCAGTGCAAGGAGGTGCTCCAGGGGGAAACCCAAACTTCTCCACGTACCCTTGGCTCCACAGGCTCCAGAAACATGACAAATGTGTGGGGCGCTCTGCTGCTCTCCCCTGGATGTTTGCTAGTGTCAGAGAAGTCCCTGTTATAGGAATTGTCCGTAGGAGGAGGCATGATGTCAGAACGGCAAGGTCCAAATACAACCACTGCAGTTTTGGGGTGGGAACATCCAAACTGGCTAATGCCACTGGGCACTGGTGTCCTGCCTGCCGCAATCACCTGCAAGGAGGGAGCTCTGCTGCAATGTGTGAGAAGAAATTGCCCCTGACCTAGAGCGATGCTCATTACATCACTCAGGGGATAAAATCTTTGCATTTTTCATTTTTTTTTTCCCAGAATAGCTGCAACTACTGCTACAAGCTAGAAAAAAAAGTACTAATCTATAAAAAGAAACAATTTAAAAGGTCCTTACGCCAGCTTTGCCAATACCATCGTGCTGCAGCAAGTTCCCCAGACTCACCTGGGCTATGCAGGGAGGCATGAAGTGTCTGCTGCCATCCCGTTTGAATTGTTCATCTCTTGTTCCCATTGAGTGGCTTCTTGCTGAGTCATCTGGAGTGGTAAAGTAAATTGGAGCAACCAGCCTCTCGCTGTAGCTTATTTAATAGATCACTACCATGTCTCCCTGCCTCTAATCGCTTTTACTGCTCTTTATTAATCGCAGCTTTTTCATCCTGTATTTCCCTTTTCATTAAGTGCCAGCTACGTGGGATGACTGGACGCGATGGCTTCGCGCACCTGAGCACCAGCCGGGTGGGAAATGGGCCTGCCTTTCTGCCCGGGAGGCCACGTAGGGTTGACATCAGGCTGGACTCCTTTCCCCGGGCCATGGCAATGGGAGAGAGCCCTTCAGGCTCCCTGCAGGGACTGGTTGGCCAAGTACGGTGATCTGGATATGGAGTTAGGGGTCCAGCAGGCTGACAGGAAAGGCCGCAGGACCCTCTCCTGACCGCAGATGGGGTCTCCCTGGAGGGCAATGCAGGTTATAAAATGTCCCTTGTCCTCCAGGGCAGACAGGCTGTGTGCATGTCCTGGGGAAACCTGTCCTGCAGGGAGGCATCGGAGGTGCACAGGGACTCCTGAGGCAGCAGAGGAGCCTCGGCAGGATGCGTCCTGAGCTGCTGGGGCTCAGGGAAGGGCTGTGGAGAGGAAAGCCTTTGCTTTTCCATGCTCTACAAGCACCATATGTCTGATGGTGACCGCTCTTCTCCTGTACCAGAGGTTCTTTCTGTAGTGCCAGAGTCCCCAAGGCACCTGCCACATCTCGCTGGGCATTCCCACTTCCCCCCAGTTGACCACAGAACAGGGTCATCCCTCATCTCCCCCTCTCCTCCTGGGCCAGTCCCCAGCAGAGAGGATTGCCTTCCACTCGGCTCAGTGCCCTGCGGCTCATGAGAGCCTCCTGCTTCCTCAGGAGACACTGCCACTAAGGAAAAGTGCCGGGGGAAAAACTGGTGGAGCAGAGTAAAGCTTGGCATTTTTCGTCCCCCTCTACACAGCCCTGGTGAGGCCACATCTGGAGACTGTGTCCAGTTCTGGGCTCCCCAGGACAAGAGGGATGTGGAGTGGCTGGAGAGAGTCCAGCGCAGGGCTACGAGGATTATCAGGAGCCTGGAACATCTGCCCTATGAGCAAAGGCTGAGGGAGCTGGGCCTGTTCAGCCTGGAGAAGAGGAGGCTGAGGGGGCACCTGATCAGCGTGTATAAATACCTCAAGGGAGGCAGTGAGGAGGAGGGGGCGGCCTCTTTTCACTGGTGGACAGCGACAGGACTAGAGAAAACAGCCACAAGCTGAGGCACCAAAAGTTCCACAGGAACTTAAGGAAACACTTCTTGACAGCGAGGGTGACAGAGCCCTGGCACAGGCTGCCCAGGGAGGTTGTGGAGTCTCCTTCTCTAGAGATCTTCCAAACCTGCCTGTATGCCACCCTGTGCTCTGGGTGTCCCTGCTGGAGCAAGGGGGTTGGACTAGATGATCTCTGGAGGTCCCTTCCAACCTTAACCATTCTGTGATTCTGTGGTTCACTTCAGTAATGCAGCATCTGGGCTGAGCTACTGGTAGATGGACATCTCCCCTTGCTTTGGTTTTAACCTTACGACTGCTGACTGAGGTGACTACAGAGTTGCACCAGGAATGCAAACCCTTCCTACGGCCAACACACCAACGCTTGGTCTGTGGCTGGTTTGCTTCTCTTCGCCTGGAAAGGCAGTATCTCCTATTGCCCCCAGGAGGTCATCTCGTGGGGACCCCACCACCCTACTCAGCAGCAGATGCTGAGTGAGGCACCCCCTGCCCCAGGGGAACATTTCACAGCGGAGGGCTCCCATCACCAGGAAACACTTCCTTGTGCTGCTCTGGGTTCTTCCTTATGGAGAGCCTGTGCTCTGCTCTCCTCTCCTTCTCCTAACTGAGAGATGTGCCTCCCGCCTCAGCCAGTGCAAGGATTTCAGTTTAGGAGGTGTAAGAGAAAAGCCCCGTCCCTCCTGCTCTTCCCCTTGCTCCTCAGCAGATCCTTGATCAGTGAAGAGTTTGTGGGTTTTTTTTTCACATTGTGGGCTGCCATGCCTGGAAATCAGCACAAAACTCCTTCTCAACAAATACGCAAAGAAATAGGGATGCTAGTTCCAGCACAAGGGCTTGGGCTAAGGCGGCTGTTTTGGATGTTGGAAGCCCATGCTTGGTGCTGACATGAGGTGCCAGATGACACGCTGCAATCCTGCCTCCTGACCTTACACCTCCTGCTCCCTGAGCTTGACCAGGGGCGTTTGCACAAGAGCGGTTTCCCCAGGGAACCTTTGTGTGGAAGCGGGGAAGTGCTGGTAGGATGCATTTCCCTAGGGAAGCGGAGACCAGCGGGAGGGGATTTCGGAGGCGTGCTGCCAAGGGGAGCGGGGCAGGCCGGTATGCACAGGCTGCGTTTCCTCGGGGCAGATGTGTTTCATATGCAGGTAGGTCTTCAAAGGGGACAGCCGGCCCCAAGGCAGCAGATGCTCTTCTCACGCGTCTCCCCACAGGAGCCCTTGCAGACAGGCAGATGCCAATGGGGGCTATTTCCCAGGGGATGGTTCCAGTTTGCAGCTGATTTTCCTAACAAAACGTAGCGGTGCAGGATCTTCCCCAAGCCCACACAAGTTTAAAACACCAGGAAGGCTCCGCAGCTGGGGCTTTGCAGGCATAGGTCTGCAGGCGTCTCCTGCTGCAAGCGAGAAGCTCTGGTCTGGTGCTCCGGGGCTGGCTTTAGGCACCAGAGAAAGGAAAAATCTTTTATGGCTGCGCTGGTGCAGCAAGCCTCTTGAGAAGGAAAATTAAAGTAGATTTTCTCTCCAATGTCTCTGGCAGGAGCAGGCCAGAGCCAGCAGTTGTGCTGAAGATCTGAGCCCCAACATGCCCGGTCCCTGCCAACTGCTCACCCTTCTCTCACCTCTTCCATGTCCTGCTCCGAGACGGCCGCTCCGCAGGGTCCCGATCCTTTAAAGCCCCTCGAGCTGCACCCGGCACCCGGCGCTGGCCGGGCTTGGCCGAGGCGGCCGCCGCGTTGATGGATCGCGCGGCCCCTCCGCTACGGCCGAAACAGAGGTCGCGGCCTGAGGAAATTGCAAACGACTTGTGCCCACTGGCCCCGGAAGCGTTGGCGCGTTCGTGACAAGGCAGTGAACTTTTTACGATCTCTCCATGCTGGCAGGCTCTTAGGAAGCGGAGTTGGGGAAAGGAGCAGCAGGAATGTGTGGCTTCCAGGTGCTGGCGAGGGAGGAGGGGGCAGCCCTGCCCACGGGGAAGGAATGAGGCTCCGGGCCTGGAGTGACCCCCTGGCCCCTTCCCGTGTCTCACCGCTCCAGGGCAGCTGTTCTGCAGGCACTGGGAGTCCTGGGCCTTCAGGACTCCAAATTCTAGGTCTGTTTTAGGGTCCAGAACAAGTTTATAATTTTCACTGGTGCGTGGGAGACCCAGCCATCTTCAGCATGCAAAGCAAAACCTGCATCGTTCACTGGGCACATGTACCCACGCAGGTGCCCCCGTCCACCACGCTGCACCTTCAGACTGGGCTTATGGCTGGGAGCAACATACCTGGAGAAATACTAAAACCTTAACCTTGAAATTAAGTAGATATGTTTGTTGGTTTGCTTGTTTTCTCTGATTCTCACACCCACCTACCCCACATTTCTGCGAATAGAGACGATTTTGGTCTCTATTTTGGGTCCTCCTGAGCTGTCCTAGAGTCCTCAGCCCTCCTTTTCTTTGCTGGGGGCTCATGAGGTGATGGAGTGACTAACCTCATAGTGTAACTCTGGAAGCCTGTGAGCAAGAGGACTTTGCTGGCAAGGAGGGCATCAAGAAGTAGCTCTGACCCCGTGATGCGCTGTACAGCTCTTCCCCCAAACCAGCCTCAAACAAAATCCTATCATGGTCACTGACTGTGGTTTTGGTTCCCAAGAAAAAAATAAAGATCTGTATAGGTATTCCTGCTGTAAAATTCAGGATAGGAATTTTCTCTGCTGGAATCTTCTCTTGGTGAAAAGAACTGCCTCCCCACTGCACACACACACCAAAAACTTCTCCCAAAACACTGGTGGGTGCCAAGCGGGGTTCAGGCTTTCCCTCCATCCTTTTCCTTCCATCACACCCAAGGTTCGTTGCCTCCAGCAGAGCCCTTCCTATGAAGGCAGCAGGTTGTTTCCTTGCAGCGGGGGAAACCCACCAGCCTGCCCAAGGTGGTGCTCTGTGTTGCTGTAGCATCTTCTTCCGCACCCAAAATGGGCACTAAATCATCTATTTAAAACCATCCCATCCATCCCTTCCCAATTCAAGCTTTTGCAGATGAGCTGGTATCGCTGGACAAAAAAAAATGTGGAGGTCAGAACGCCCTTGGGAAAAACAGGCTAGAAACAAAGTTCACAGTTTAAAGTCTCATTTTTAAGCACTCAGGAAAGCCCCTTCTTTCTTACCACAGCTGAGCAGATTTCCCAATTCAGGGTGGAGGGCAGAGAAACAAGAGTTGGTCCAAGCAGCGCGAACCACAGAGGTGAAGGCAGGGGGGACAGAGGACCTCACTTGACACTGCCTGTTGTGCTCCCCATAGCATCTTGTCAGGGCTGGGACGTGGCATTTCCTACAGCACAGATAGGCTTTGTCTTTGCCTCCGCTGCTGAGGAGCTCCAGGAGCAACAGCTCCCAGCTCCTATTTTCTTGGGGACTGGTTCCAATTAGTGTCAGCTCAGTTCAGCGCCGGTTTAGCCCGAGGATTAGCAACCTCCCCCTGCCCATCCCCTCTGACCCAAGCACTTCCTGGGACTGAAGGAGCCACCAAATTCCTCCCCTTCCTAAACTGGGCAGCTCGCTCCACTTTGGATTGTGGCCGATGCTTGGAGCAGGCTGGGAGAGGGGGAAGGGGGAAAATCCCTGCCTGAGAGCAGCCCTTGGGCAGGACTTGCCTCGCTCCCACCTTGGAGGAGCAGGATCTGCCGGAGGTGGCAGCCCTGCCCGAAGCTCCCGCACGGCCGCTGCTCACTCCGCTTCCCCGGCCCGGGCTGCTAGAGCCGGCTCGGAGCGGCTGCTCAGCCGTTTTGCAGGATTATTTGAGGGGTGAAGGGGTGGCAGGGCACCTCGTGGGGTCCTCCGAGAGTCCCGGGGCAGCAAGGTGTCAATGGGCGCTCTCACGGGCTTCACACGGGGCCTTTGCATGAACGTGCAGATCTAGGGTGCAGCGAAGCCGTTCTCAGACCAAACCATTAAGGCTACAAACCAGCTCCAAGGGAAACCCCGCAGGAACTGGAGCAGCAGAAAAGGCCTGGCTGAGCTGGAGATTTAGATCAACTCCCACCCACTTCATTTACTTGTTTCCCAACTTTATAAAATACCAAGAGGATGAACTTGCTGCTTGGGGCACACAAGAGGGAAAGGAGACCTGCACGGACAGGACGGGGGCCAGCAAGCAGAGGGTCCCCTGTTGCCCACACACATTTGTGCCCCTCTCTTTGCAGGGGCGTCTTGGGTGTCCCATGGGGCCTGGGTCAGCCCCACAGCCCTGCCTCTCAGCAGCCCCAGTGCCAGTGTGGGCAGATGGGCCCCAGGGCCACAAGCTCTGGGCTGCTCTAGGAGGCTGTTTTGGCAGGCCAGCAAGCTGTGAGCACCAGCATCTGCTACTAGCCCTAAGGAGACAGGGGAGGTTTCACCAGCTACAGCTCAGGAGGAGAGGGCGGGAGCTCGCAGCACATCCCCACAGCCTTCCTGCCCTCTGACATTTGTCCCCAGCCTTCTCGTTTGCTGACACCATCTTCTGAAGAAATATCATCAATTTTGTGCTGAAGAGAAGCTGCTAGCTCAGCAAGACGCAGTTATTTATTCAGGGACTGGCCAAGCATGGGCCGGTGAAAGCTGCCTCCCCACCACCACCCCAGCCTATGTCTTTCCAAAACAAATAGTAAGGCCACTTCGCAGCTTCAGTGCCAAAACCTTCATGAGAAAGTGCCGTGTTGTCTCCAGAACGCCTATCTGCTCAGAGACAGCAGTCACCACTGCCTCAGTTCATGTGGGAAATCTAATAACTAGCAAAAGGCAACTGCCTCTTTGGGTCCGCTATGGATTCGGGCCACTGGACATGAGTTTGAAAGGCCTCCTAGTCCTCTGGCAGCCCGTGAAGGTCTTCATCCCCTACACTACCTAGCATTAAAACAGCAGAACACGGAGCCAGAGAACTACACTCAGCCCATCCTTCGCAGCAGTGGGTCACCAAGGCCTTTACTCCAGGACAGTGACTCTTCCCAAACCAGAGAGAGGTTTTGGGTGGAGATGAGGGAAAGGGCTAACTGAGCACAAGGACCATGCAGTGTTTGGGGGGAGGCAGCTCTTCCAGTACACACAACTGCAACCAGACTGCAGAAAACCTGCAGCCTGCCAGCAACGTGTAGCACATGGGTGACACCATCTCACGGCCACTTGGTTGTTCCTGCTTCAGAAGGGACAGAAATCCCAGTTCGTCCTCCAGTTAGTCTTCTGCAAAGGGTTTTCAGGTGGCACAACCACATCAGTTGGCAGCCCAATGCTTTGTCTCTCCAAAAAAGACCTCTGTGTTCCCTTCCCTCCCCTTTCCGCTCACCCTTTCCGAAGGAAGAGGAAGACCATCCAGGAGACAAGAAAACACACATACAGCAAGCGTGATTGCTATTTTAAGAACGTACTTTATACAAAATAACCAATTCATATGGAAATAAAATCTACAGACCTCCAAGGATCAAGCTTTTAAAAAAGTTCTTTAAAAAAATTACCCAACACACAGTATTAAACTAACTATTGAGGTAACTGTCGCTCTTGGGGAACAAAGGTAATCAGCAGACCAAGACAAAATATACACAATATAAAAATAAATAGCATTCCCCTTTCCAGTATTGACCAGGAAAGTTCACATAACTTTGCAGCAGAAGCAGGAGAGAGAAGAGGATCCCTGACACTGTGCTCTAAGGATGGGGAGGGAGCAGGGGCTATGGCCTGGGCTCCCAGGAGGAGGCTGGTGATGGTGCCCGGTACCTGGGCCCTGTTGGGAGAGGAACCCAGCTCCAGCAGGAGCTGTTCTTGCATTGAAAACTCAGGCCATTGAACCCAACCTTCCCTTTGCATGAGGGCCAAGTGGCACGGGCAGCTCACCAGCTCTTTCTAACAGGGCTGCAGACAAGCAACCCCAAGAGCAATGTCCCTCAAGAGCAATGTCCCACCACCGAACCGAAGGCCCTGGTGCAGAGCCTTGCTCAGGCCCGGTCCCCCCACAGAAAGATGCAGGCAGGGTTTGTATTTTCACAGCTTGGTGCAGGAGGGCTCTGCTGCAGCATCAGCTCACCAGCCTGTGGACGGGGCATAGTGGCAATGAGAGTCTCACAGTTGGTTGACCGAGGACAGGGTTTTGCCCCCATGACTGTTAAGACGTGCTCCCCACCCAACAACAAAAACCACAGCAACAAAACAGCAGCCCGGCCCAAAAAGAGAAAGGCCCTGTTTTGTCCTTATGCCCCCAACAGACAGACTACATTCTTTACAAACTTACAATAACACAAAAAAAAACAACATTGACATCACCCAACTTCAGAAATATGGATGTAGTGTTGTAGGCTCTCCTGCCACCTCCTCCATCAACATGAAGCTGAACAGCAGCGGGTCACTCTCCTGCCCTCAAATGTACAAAATCAGCACACTCCAGCCCCAGGCACCCCTTTTCCACGTGCTTTGCTCGGGGCCCAGCTGAGGATGCGCCTTGGCTTCCCCAACACTCCTGCTTCGCTCTCAACCTGCCCAAAGCACAGAACAGGCACGAGGGCTCTCCTGGCTCTCCCAAGGGGCGCGGCGGCCGCGGGGAGAGCAGAGGCATGGGATACTCGTGAGGTTAAACATGGGCCACGGGCAGCACCGCTGTGGAGCCCCAGGGTGTGTTTTGCTACTCGCCTCTCCCTGAAACAACAGGAGGAGGAGAAAGTCGCAGCGCTGCGCGTTATTATTGCTGAGGAAAATCAGGCAGCCGCGTTCGCCGGGCTGTCAAGGAAGGGCAGGAACAGCTTTCCTGGCTGTTCACGATACACATGTAACCTAGGCCACCTTGGAGGTAGATGTGCCAGGATGAGGGGCCCCAGCACCAGGGCGGGAACGCTGCGTGGGGCCGGGAGTGAGCACAGGGACACGGAGGCAGACCCCAGGCACACACACAGCACAGCACCAGCTAGCCAGGCAGAGCACCTTCCTTCCACAAGGAGCAACGTGGACTCCCCACCTTCCTGCTGCTGCCTTGTGCCAAGGAGACAGCGGCAGGCTCAGGCTCCGGGCTGCCGGCTCGTGGAGGCGAGCAAGCCTTCACCTCCGCATCTGACAGCAGCTCCCTGCGGCATGGGGAGTAGAGACCTGACCATCAGGAAGCAAGGAGATGGAAAGTGTTGGTGCATAACACAGAAGGGGGTCAGAGGGTCCTCCAGGCTAGAGGTTGAGGCTCAAGCTCCTGCAGCTAGCTGGCTTCTGAGAGGGGGATCGCTGCCCTGACCTGCCAAACAGTGTGTGAGCGCACTAGGTGCCTGCTTGCCCGCCACCAGTTTGGAGGCCAAACGAGTCTGTAATGGCCACCTGGTCTAATTCTTGTCCACACCAAGGGAATTTTGCCCACACTGCCCAGAGTCAGTTCTGCTTTTATGTAAAAGATATTTCAATTACTACCCTTCTGCTAACAGCCACATGTTTCAAAATAAAAAAGGGCAAAGGACAGAGAACTTGCTAGAGCTGGTGACAATCCCAATTAATCCTCAGCCCCCATTAATCCTTCATCCCCTCTTAAACGATGAATTTAGCTCTTGCTCTCGTCTCTCTCCTTGCACTGTCCTTTTCTCTTTGACATCCATATTTCAATAACAGGAAGACCTTTGCCAAAAGAAATCTAGGCCACTGTTGCACAGCAAGTTGACACACGGCCAGCAGTGTTAGCTACAAAACACTCCTTGGTTTCTCAAATACTGCGTGCGAGAACAGCAGAGGCAGGGCAGATCACTGTCAAAAGGCTTTCAGCATCACACAGCTCGTTCCACCTGCGCATGCTATTGCCCAGCTTCAAAGGCAGACACCCTGTCACGGCTTCCATTGCTCTAGGGGTGGACTGAGCCTTTGCTCTTGCCATCCCATAGCTCCCATTCAGAGACAGCTGGAATGGATCCCTCCCTTCCCACCCCCTCAGCTCTTTCTCAGCGCAGCGGGCCGGAGAGGGAGGTGGGCAGTGGGAAGCGAAAACCAGACCGCCGAGTTCATTATGTGCTGCTTAAAAGCCCTTTCCTTCCGCACGGGCAGCAGGGGTCCCGGCGAGGCAGATCGCGCCTTCCCCCCATCTGTATGTTAAGCAGGTACAGATGGGCAAGGGCTGGGAGGTCAGCCTCGGAGATGCTCTCTCGGCTACAACCCGCGCGCTCCCAACGCCTGTCGCGCCCTGCAGCTGCACCGCTCCTTCCACAGCTCCCACCTCGAGCTCGGCCTCGCCGCGAGGGCTCCGCCGCTGGCACCTCGCTTACGGCACACGGGAATCCTGCGGGAGCACCTCCTCTCCCGCCCGTGCCCCGCGGTGAAAACTATAGTGGGGTAGCTCTTGTGAAGAACAGACCCAGCTGCGTGGTGGCTGTGCAGTGAGAGGAGGCGGCAGCAACTGCACCGCGGTGGGTTCTCCTGCTGGTCTTCCCCAGGCTGCCCCTTGGGATGGAGGTTGCTCGGCACTTAGTTGAGCGTCTCCTCCGAAACTCCCCGTCAGCGCCCTGAGGTCTCTCCTCGGCAAACAGAAGGGCAACCAAGCCACAACCCTGGCTGATCGCAGAGGTGTGCACGAGATCGATGAAGATAAGCAGGGGAGGAAAGCGAAGGTTATCTAATTAGGCTTTCACTTTAAATGGAGAATTGTTGGGATGCAGAAACAGACAGAAGCTCTGGGAAAACTGCCTCAGTCAGCAGGATGGGAGACAACCTCCGTGACTAGGTTTCAGATAAGACATAGAGAAGCTGATAGTTCTCCAAGACCCCGAGAAACCACACTTACAAAAATACACACCAGAGATTCGCTTCGGAAAGTCTTGGGAAAGGCATTTGGCAGGGCAGAAAGAATTAGAAGCTGTTCCAAGAAAACTGTCTTCGTATCCTTTAAAGTCACAAATCAAGTAGTTGGGCCATGTAACTTCAAATTTACTTTCCTCTTTTGTCCTCTTCATTGCAGACTGGTGCCTTGGATTGCTACTGAGTGGTTTGGTGGCTAACACTGTGCAATTTATAAACTCTAGACTTCTGCTGGACATAGCTAAAAATCAATGTGAAGCCTCAGTTACTGGTCTTCTGAAAACACTTGGTGCAACTGCCAGGCCCTACAGTGATTATGGTACCCAAAACTACCGGAGTCCCATGGGAAGTTAATACAATGGCATTTATAAAGGCAGCCCAGCATCTAGGCAGCTTGAAAACACACTATACATGACTTGCAAAGGAGGAGGCTCTAGGGAGAGCAGGCAGCTAAAAAGCTAGAGTAGCACACAAAGCTTTTCTGAGAACATGAGAAACTTCTAGCTGCTCAACCATGGGCAGAATCTTATTTGTTCTACATATTATATAGTCCTGTTCAACAAGAAATCCATAATTATAGCAAAACACATCCTCTGTATAGGAAAAAATAGCAGCTACAAGAAATGTTCCCAAGTCACTAGTTCAATACGGTTTTTGAAGAAGGACCAACTGGTTATATGCTATATTACAGCAGTGCTGGGGGATGTAAGGGAGGGCTTCTAATCACAGAGTCCAGAATTTCTCTGTACTGTGTTAAAATATTAGTTAAGATAGTGACATAAGTCTTGACAGCCAAAAGCCAGGATATTTTAAAATGCAGCTATGTTTTGCCTGCACGTATACCAAGCCAAGGGAAATGCAACACTCTGTACATAAAGAGCTGCCATCTTCTTCTCTTCTAAATGTCTCCTTAAATCTCTCTGTCACGATATCTACAAATCAGTCCTGCATAGCAGGGGTTGGAAAACCGTGAGCTGTAAAACTCACGTTTTCTGCTTCTCTCTGTACATTTCTGTTGGACTCCATCTTAGCAACCCATTCCCAGCCACTCGGAGTCCTCACTGTGAGGGGCAGGAATTTTTGTGATTTGTTTAGATTGTACCTCGGCTGATGGAGCTCTTGATTTGAGGGGAATTCCTAGATGTCATAATAAAAACCAAAATGAAACAACATCCCCAAAAAAAAAAAAAAAAAAAAAAAGAAAGCATTTAAACATTTATGAACAAAGCATTTGAAAGTCTGGAAACTCAAGAGCTAAGATTCCACATGCAGCGCTCTAATCCCAGCAAGTCCTATCCCTACAGCCCAGTCATGGTTCCTACTACACTCTATTAGCAGTTTTCTAATACAAACCATGTATTCTCACAGTAGCAGCTTGTTAGTCACCGTAATGAGAAGTACCAATTACAAAAGCCATCTACTCAGAAACCCTCCCCGGAGCAGAGGTCACTACTCTGCATTTCGTCTACCATCTACAAGTCAAAACTTTCCCCCAGATCTCCATTATGTTGCATAAAAGATACCTTCACATTTCATATTCCATACAGGATCCTCAGGACATCTATCGCAATCTGACACTCCACTCCACTCTTTTGGTAGAGCACAAGCAATTCTTGCCTTTCTTATTGCTCCTCTGGTTTGATCTGGGCTTCATACTCATGCAGATAACATGACCACTAGAACCAAATGCCAGTTCTAGAGGAAGATTAGAGGAAGATGTTTCAGCTTGGTTTTTTTTTTTTCTTTTTCTTTTCTTTTTTTTTTTTTTCGTAAAATCTCCTGTTCCACAGAGTTCACAATAAGCTGAAAGGCACTTCAAATATTTGGGTAACTGTGATACAGAAGACACAGGCTATAGTGTGACAGGGGTTGCGTGCAGAATCTAATTAATGTTTCCAGAATTTCAAATATTTTGCCACAGGTTTTATTTTAGATTTCCTCCATTTTAAACGTACTTTTAAGAAGGAAGTAATTGTCTTCTTTTTTGTCTGAGGTTCATTATAATGAATAGCAAATATTTTTGCACTGCTTTTAATAAATACGTATTACTTGTTTCAGTACCTCCACTCAGTGAACGGCACTAAAACCTATATTCACATTTGCATTTCCTGGCGACTGGGGCACTTGTGAAAACCCCTCGCCAGCCAAGGGGCAAGCAGAGGACCCACAGCCTTGCTCTTGGCGATGGAGAGCAGTTCTCTGCCTCATCTCAGGGACAATCTTCTAGATCATGTTTTCTAGACTGCCACAATCCACCAGTGACAGCTGCTCCCTGATTGAGAAACACAAATGAAAAAAAAAAAAACTTTGAAAATACTCCCTTTAGCAATTTAATGGCATCGCTAACTATGTATTTTAAACAACTCACATTATATTGCAGTCTTCCTTTGGGGAGGAACCAGTGAAACCAGGCACTCCCTGGACTAAACAGAGCGCAGCTACAGCTTACAGGCTGATTGCAACAAGGTGTAAGGAGAACTGAACTGATGTTCCTCATCTTTTAGGTTTTTTGAGTTTCCAGAACTTTAGATCAGGAGGAGTAATGGTGAATTGCATCTGACTGGACAGTTTGCTCCACTTTGCCTATGCACGATACATGTATGCAGCATGGCAAAGCCCTTGTGGCAGAGCACGCCAGCAATCCAGCTAGTACAGGTGAAGGCACCAGTCAACACAACAAAGTAGCCCCCAAATTCTCCAGAAACGTGGAGATGAAGCCTCTCCTCTAGCTGGCAGCACAGAGCGAACGGGATGCTGCTCTGGCCTCACCTCTGCTGATACTTGTGCTAAAGTGAGCACAGTTGGGCTGGCACATCCATCCTGCAGCACTGTCTCCCCAGTCCAACCTGCAGCTGACATGCAGGCTATGGTCCTGATAGATCTTGCTGCTTAGTCTTACAGTGGAGCAGCTCCACCCTGCTTTACTCCTGACTTTATCCCCAAGAAAACTCGGCTGTGTTTGGTTCAAGATGTGCATAAATATGCGCAGACTTTGACAGAACCCACTGGTCAGAGATATGTTTGTACTCCAGAGTCTGGTCAAGAACATGAGTTCAGGCTCCCCAGTTGCAGTACTGCTGTCGAGGAAGGTCCCTTCACACTGGTGACAGCCCGCAAGGGAAGCTGCTGCTAGCCCTCTAGTACCTGCTGCCACAGCATCGATAACAACAGACCTGGTCAGTAAACCCACAGCCTTGTGCACTCAGCTCAAGCACACAGCCCTCTCCTCGCTGCACTTGCTGAGCCGCTGCACCTCTCCCTGGGATCTCCAAGTGATGCTTTCCGATTCACCCTTAACTCACAAACACCAAGGCCAACACCACAGGCCAACAGCTGGCTTGCACTGCACCAAACAAATCATTCCCACCAAGCAGCTTCATGCTCCTGCTCCCCGTGCCAAGTAGAGGTGGTGTGGGTATCTGGGGGTACCTTCTGCTCTGCTGCTGCTGCTAAGAACAAAATGTAGGCAGGGGACAGTGAAAGAAAAACGGGGACTCTGCTCCGCTACCAATGCAGCAAGGGATTACGGATTTGCACAATGCTTGTTCTAATACAGACAGGTGCTGCTCCATACTGTAGCTGTCCTGGTTTCACGTAAAGAAGTCCAACATGACCCATTTCGCCATTTTCCGGTGTCTAGAGCACAAATTACTGCTATCAGAAAGGTAGGGAGAAGGGTACTGCACTAGCAGAAGGGACAGTGCCATGAGGGTCCTGTCCTGGTTTCAGTTCCTGGTCCTGGTTTCCTTGTTCCCCCATGATGACAGGAGCTGGAAGTGCACTCAGGCCCTGGATCTGGGGGGCAAAGGTGGGGGTGAAGGAGAAAGGAAGAGAAAAGGAAAGAGAAAGAGGAGGACACATTATGCTCCTGAGCAATTCCTGCTACTCAGTCAAACAACTACTGGGTTATGTTCTCAGTTGCAGAGGACAGGGAGGAGGAAAACAAGTTGTCATCACACATTCCCTCATCTCTCCCCGCTCACCCCTCTCCTGAAAGATTTCAGTGTGACATGATTGTAAACAGTTAAGGATTCCTCCAGTGCTAAGCCCACTACAAGCTGGGCCCACCCCCTCCCCCATTATGTACAATACATTCACCAACAACAGAAATTTATTTAAAAAGGCAACAGGTTAAATTCTGTAAACTGGATCCAGCTCCAAAACACACGCGTTAATACTACAAGTAAAATTCCATCATCGTCCTCTTCCACCCTGAAAAATATACCTGAGTTTAGCAGTCAATGAACGTTCCAGTCCCCACCCCCACCCTCCCACCCCCAAAAAATTCCCTCAAACCCTGAACGAGACGCAGTCTCCAGGCATGGAGAGCCACCAGCTTGGGAAGCGTCCCCTGTGGTGGCGAGCCAGCCGCCTGGCTGGCCGGGGCTCTGTCACTGTTCCGCTTCCCAACGCAGAAGCGATTGCGGCGCCGCGTTCCACGGCCCCGGGAAGCTCCGTGCTGCTCGGTGAGGGGAGGGTGGGAGGAAGGTTTGTCCATCCTCCCCCCTGTCCAAATCACATGTGGCTTTTGTCTTCTTGAGGGGCTTCCTTCCTTGGACTAGCTCTGCAAGGGGAAGAACAAGAGTTGGGGAGTTTAGTGGGCAGTTTTATGAAGAAATAGCCTCATGATTTCATACAACTAGATAGCAGTACACTGCAATATTTGTCAGCCCAGGCTATGCTTTATAGACAGCTATGGCAAGAGAGATACCTCCAATTCCTCTGCATACCAGTGACTTGACTTTCCAGCTTACTCCAGTGCTATTCACTCTTAGAGAAAATAATTTACTCCTTTAAATGATAGAAAGGGAAAGGAACCTGCTCTTTTTGGTGGCCCTTACTTGATCCAGAGGCAACGCTGATGGTTTCTGCGGCGTCAGCTCTTCCCGGGACATGGCTGTAGTAGGCATCTTCGGGAAGGGAACTTGAGCCTGATGCATTTGCATTCTGGAGCCAGGTTGAATGGAGAAAGAATTTTAGCACATAAACTTCAAGAATAGATCTCACCTGCTCGGCCAAATGCAAGTGGTTTGTATACAAGCATGCATTTCATGAGCATACTCTTCTCTCTGGCTTTTCCCCAAGATTTTTAAATCCATTCCCATCTCTTCCAGAAGTTAACGTAGTTGTAAGCCACATCTCCCAAATACTGGGAGAAGGAAATTCATTTATCTCCTTTTTCTCCACATCTGCCTTAAAAGGGAACATCTGGGGAACTTACTGAGCTTACTGGGGAACAGCTTACTGTTCAAGTTATGGGGGAACTACAACAAAACAGTGGTAGTATATTTATATAATCTGAACATGGATTTTTTGGTATAGTAGAATTTTCCACTTTGGAATAAAACATGCAAAATCTCACTGAGAATTAATTTGCTTCGAGAGGATTAATTTTTTTGAGGGAAGTTTGAAACAGAGAGCAAGAACAAAGGAAGAGGAAGGGAAAAAGAAGGCAGCATTGAAGTGATCAGAGTTGATCTCAGTAAGCTAACTTCAACTTGTGTTACCTACTCTGCTCCATTTTGAAAAAGATTACAGTGAATTTCTTGCAAAACAGAAAGAGCCCACGTGCTTAAATGTGCAACACTAGACAACACATTAAGAAAATACTGTCAGACACAACTGTGGTACAGGGATGGACTGGACAGGCTAACAGGTCTCCACACTGGCTAATGTTGCTTGTTTGAAAAAGCTGCAGTGAGACTCTCTTCAGAGTCCTCTTACCACATGGGCCTACAAGTAACACGTTAGCATTTCAACAGCACTTGCCAGCTTCTCCCAAGTCGGACCTTCCAAGGATATCCAGCATTTCTTGTCACCACCCCTCCCACCTCACCTTCTTGCCCAAAACACACTCTTACCCCGACGATCTATACAAGTCCTGGGGTGGCCCCCCCATGCCACCTCCACTGCCTCTCTGCTCCATCAGCAAGGCCTGGAAGTGACCTATGTTCTCCTCTCGGCAGCGGTACAGGGGTCCCTCCTGAGAGAGGCCGTTGGCCTGGCCAGGGGCTGGGTGATGAGACAGGTGAGCATTCATGGGTGATCCATACGTCCGGGGCTGGAAATGACTGCTGGGATGCCGGGATGCGTAAGGAGAGCCAGTCTGTAGCATGACCCCGTGAGGAGGGAAAGCCGATGGGCCAAATCCCATGCCCGAACCCAGGGGCGGCGGGGGAGCTCCATAGAGGAACTCTCCTGCTGCCACTGAGCTCTGCCTTTTCGTGGCCGCATTGTGGTTGTCCAAATCAAGGAACTCTTTGGGACTCTCCGGCCTTTCCTGCGATTCGTCGGTCTTCTCATCTTCAGGCGCCAGATCCTGCCCGTCACTCGGAGGAACCTCTTTGGCACTCACTACGTCCACGCGGTTCGGCGAGGCCAGGGCAGCGCTCAGGGCCTCACAGGCCTGCAAGCCGCCCCGCTCAGGGAAAGGGGGTCTCGCCAGCGGCGGGTGGGCAGGCGGGTGCCCGCTGGGGCTGGCCTGCGCGTGGAGAGGCCTCTGCCAGTCCGAGTAGCCTTGTGGACAGGCATAGTAGGGAGGTCGCTGGTAGTGGTGGTAGGAGGGCTGGGGCTGGGGCTGGTAGGGGTAGGGCATGCCCTGGTGGGGCCGGTACCGGGGAAAGACGCCGGGATGGGCGTTGCTCGGCTGGAAGCCCCGCGGTGGAAAATGCTGCGCGGGAGACACCGGCGGCGCCTTCCCACCCATGACAGGGCTGAACCCCTGCAGGCCCGGGTTGATGTGGTAACGGGCGGCTGAATTTGGGTATTCCAAGCTGGGCATGTAGAGAGGGTGGAACTGGTTCGGGGCGGCCCCCATGGAGCCCGCATCCATGGCGGGGAGGCCGGTGCTCTGCCCCATGCAGGGCACGGCTGCGTCAGGCAGCGCCTTCCCCGCGCCGCACAGGGGCTTCTCCATGAGGTTGGCTGCCAGCCCCTTGCCCTCCGTGCCACCCGAGGGGGGCCCGTCGCCCACAGCCCCGTTCTCGGCCACGGGCCCTCCTCTCTCAGCAGCGGGCACGAGGTCCCTCACGCAGCCCTGGGCGCCTGGGCTGCCGTAGGAGCTCTCGGCCGGCCACGCGCTCTTGTTGGGCATTGCCTTCAGGTCGTGTTTCGCTCCGGAGCCGTCTCCGTCCCCATCCGGAGGCAAGGTGCGCCGGGTGCACTCCATGGGCAGCGGGGCTTTGGGATGAGGTAGGAGTTTGGCGTAGGCCCCGTCGGGAATGCCGATGCACTGAGACTTCTCATCCACACTGGTGGGTGGTTCTACTGGAAAGAGAGAAGGGAAAAAGTTGCTCTTGGGTCTAATTTTGGACATTAGCCCCCCGTGCCCAATGCACATGTGCTTACTCATGCTCACCCAAAACAAGTTTGCCAAAGAGCAATGCCTGTCAGTTTAACCAGCTATACCAAAATAACCTCACAACATCTGCTTTTGGTGGGACAAGCAGCAGCCTCTGTCACTCTTGAGTCTCAACAAAAAATTTTTAGGCAGCGTCGTCTGACAAATCCCTAATATTTTGGATGGAGAAAGCATCCTCCTTTCTTAACTGGGTAAAAATGGAAGAGAACAAGAATAACTTTCAAAAAAAATCATTTTGTTTTCCCTAAAGCCCATGTAAATACTAGAGGGTCTCTGATAAACCATCCTCTACTCAAACATCTCTCAGGGGCTGTCAGGGCATGGCACTACACAACTGCTAGACAGATTCTGCGGGATTATGGCCTCCTCCCGCTTCTGACATAATTTTTTTCTTTCAGAGTTCCTTAAGGATTCTTGCAAAGTCAGGGAACCTTCAATAGCTAAAAATTCTCCTAAGGTGGCAGCTCTGAATCCACGGTCTGAATCCACAGCATTGCCTTACGATACAGATCCACAATGACTTTGCAAACCACCAGTTAATGGCACCTCCACCAGACCAACATCACACAGGTGGCTTTGGTTTCACACACGGGTGTGCAGAGGCTGCCTAATGGAGAGGAGGATTAGGGAGAGACCATAATCTCCATGTAAAAGCTAAGGAGTGGAGGTAACAACAGCTTGACTTCGGGCTCTGTAGACCTTTCTGGTCTACAAACCCTGCCTGCCCCCAGCTTGGGCAGAAGCACTAGCACATAGCAAGATCCTGCAGAGCCACCAACTGCCATCTTTCAACCAAATGTGATTTGGAGATGCAGCTGCTGTGCCCTGTAACCACTCAAAGTCCTCCCTCTGCCTCTGTTCTATATCTAGCACAGTTATATGATAATGAGCTTTAAGCAATGCCACACAAGGAAAGAGTTTCCTCTTAGTGCAAGGCACACAAGGGATCGATAAAAGATACGACGTTTTTGATCTCTAGTTTACCAGTTAAAATTAATGAAAAAAAAAAATCTTTTTTTTTGATCTTTGGGGTTTTTTTGATCTTTACTCTAGGTTTGTTTTATTTTTAAGGTTTTTTTGATCTCTAGTTTACCAGCTAGAAATGAATGAAATTCAACTGGAAGGAAACTTGTGGTGGCACACACGACACACTGCCATAGCATCAAAACTGACAGGGCTGTTGCATGGTTCTGACACTTCTCTCTTGAGGATTTTGAGACGTTACGCTCATGAGGCCCACGTGCATTTCAAGGGGATGCCATACTGACATATACCAAAATCCTACCTAACTCTTTGCAGATTCAATTTTTATATTAATGCCAACTGATCCCTAGAAGCATTACAGACTGTGCTCTGCATTTGCCCCCAGTGGCAGACTGAAAACTGCCAGGTATAACACAGAGAGGAGACCTTTGGCAGGCTACTGCTGGTGCCCTGGCAGACAAACAAAAAAGCCTTGGAAAAGTGCAAGTCCAAATAAAATCATGTTGGCAGAGAGCGCTTTTGTGCATCTACAACACTTAAATTTGGGGCCCTCAGAGTTTAGAGGGCAACAGCAGGCACGTATTCCCCAAGAAAGCTGGTCTGGAGGTGCTTCCTCCTCCTCTGCAGCCCAAAACACACTGGGCACAACCCGCAGCCTGACAGTGCAGCTCCTTGCTCCCCGAGGTGCATGCGTGGCTCCTTGTGGAGCCCTACTGCACGTTCACACACAGTGAACGTGCGCCGAGCAGCACAAGGATCCAGGCAGCTGCTCTTCAGCTCCTGAACGAGTCCCGGCAGCAGCACGGACAAGAGGAAAAACCTCTTGACGGCCTTCAGCCAACGTCCCTCTCCAGCAAGAGAGGATCCGTGGGCAAAGGGGGAATCAAAGCACGGTGCTGCGTAGCGGGGCGAGGAGCAGAGGTGCGGGGCAGGCAGCGGCGAGGCGGGTAACACACACAGGCTACACGCAGGCAGGGGCTGCCTGCGCCGGCCGAGGGGCTGGCCGTGCCGGGGGTTACCTTGGCTGCTCTGCGGCTCCAGGGCCTGCCCGGGCTGCTCCTGCGAGCTGCCGTTGCCCAGGGCGGCCTTCGGCGGCTGCGTGCCGGCGGCGGCGGCGTGCGGCAGCTGCGGGAAGGGGCCGGGCAGGTGCGGCGGCGGCGGCTGGCGGGGCTGGTAAGGCACACCCGGCGGGCACACGCGCGACGACAGCTGCTGCATCGCGATCATCTCCGGGCTGTCCAGCATGGAGTCCCCACCCGGGCACCCTCTCTGAACCTGAGGCGGCCCCCCAAACAGGGAGGCTGGTGGCTGCGGCATCCGCTGGCCGGCGGCTTTTCCGGGCGGTCTGATATATCCTGAGGGAGGAACTCCATGAGGTAGGAAATTCGATTGCTCAGTCCACTGGCTGGGAGGCAGAGGGGGCCTTATGGCCCGGGGGTCCATCATGTGGCCCAGGGCGCGAGGCTGGAGAGAAGGCCCGGGTCCCAGGGCGGGTTTCTCCTCAGGCGCCAGGGTGCCCTGGGTGGCAGCACCGTGGCTGCCGTTCCACAGCGCCGGGTGCGCACGGTTCAGGTACTTGTAGGGCCTGTACATATGGCCTGGGGGGACGTCCGAGCTCTCCGGCGGCCGCAAGGGAGGCCCGTTGTGTCTCGGAGGAAGAAATCCCTGCTGGAATTGCGCCGGCGGGTACACAGTGTCGGGAGGGGGGCCGCTCATCCGCCCCAGCTGCAGGGCTGCGGGCCGGGGGCCCAGGCCAGCGACGTGTGTGGGTCCTGCACACCCCTGCTTCTCGGGGGTGGCCAGCCTATGCCCTCGGTGCTCGCTCAGCCCCACGGCCGGCTGCAAGGTAGAGAGAAAGGGTGGGTTTCAGTGAGAGCCACAACAAGAAACAGGAAAGGACTCGTGGTGCCAACTGCACATTCCTAGGAGGAGTGAAGCCACCAGTGTGGCCTCTTATGAAAACGGACCGCAGAATTTCTGAAAGGTTTTTACCTGCATGGCAAAGTGCTGGTGCTGCTGAACCGGATCTCCAGGATGGGGTTCTGGGACTCGTGGTGAGCCATACAACTTAGTGGGATCTGATCCACGCAGAGGGCCAAAAGTCCCTGGCACAGCTGGTCTCTGGGAGAGGCGTGAGGAAAAGAAATGAAACCACTCTTGAGATGCAGCAAAGCAAAGGAGCAGCAGTTATACATAAGGACAAACTAGGACTGAAGGAATGTCACAGAAAAGCAAAGAGGCATTTTGGAGATACCATGATAAACCTGGGGACATCCCTACGAGACAACACAGCTCCCTACTGAAGAGTCACCCTCATTCACATCCCAGCCACGTGTCTCTATGCTCAGGCCTCTGTACATCCACCTCTCACCTAACTAGTTGGAAACAAGCAAGAAGATTGGAGAGGGCAGTAGCTTGCTCCAAGGAGAGGGGCAGATCTCAGGGGTATGGATTCATCAGAAAGTGAGCACAGCGAAGGGGGAACATGCTGGATGTCTTGCAAAATACTTCTAGGCTCCACCTCTCATGCTGGCTACCACTATTTGCATCACAAGGGTCGCTCTAATAATTTTGCTCGACTTCCACCTTCAAAAAGGGAGTCGATCGGATCTCTGAGGAGCAGCTGATACCGCAGGCCACACATCACTGACACCAGACGTCACTGGATAAATGGAAAAGTCTGTAAAGGATGGGTGAGGAGCAGCCCGTAAGGCAGGCGGAACAGGTGGCACTCAGAAGAAATGTCAGGCTCAACAGAGGTCACTACGGCTGTCCAGGGTGGCCTTGTGTTTAGTTTTGTTTACTGCTTTTATAAATACTCAAAGCACGAAGTGCAGTAGCACACAGATGGCACAAAGTTACCAGGCAGCCGTAAACAATCGAGACAAAAGACAACTGGCTTGTTCAGCATCATAAAACGGAGGCTAAAGGAGGGGATGGGACTGCTTTATAGGCATAACAGGGTAACTTGCCAAGGAGAGGAAAAAGGTGGGGGACAGTGCTGGCCCATGCACACATGGGCGCACGCTGGCTAAGCAAGAAGTCAGAAGACTAGTCTCAACTAACGAGGCATGGTTTTAGAACTGCCTCCCACTACCCTTAAGATGGAGTGTATTATTCCCAATCCTCTTTTCACCATAAAGCTACTTGAAGACCTGGGAAGACTGAGGTGAATCAGTGCAAATCTAGGGGCTGAAAAGCTTAACTTCTAAAAATTAGTTTTGACTCTCAATCCCTGAGGAAGGACTCTTGTCACACAGTGGGGGAATCTAGAGGAGAGAGCTTTATTTTCCCTCTCTTTGCCAGATGGATGCAGAACAACAGGCACCACTCCTTACCATCTGCCCGGGATGCGGCACGGGGCTGGGCATGCCGCCGTACTGCAGCGGGCGAGGGAAACCTCGTCCATTCGAAGGGCCCACTTCCCGAGGATGCTGCATTGTGTTGCCACTGGGATCCTCTGCAGAGGACGAGGAGAAGGACGAGGAGGAAGAGGAGGAGGAAGCAGGAGCCCTGGAAGTAGCTCGATACGGCGGGGGTTTCCCTCCGTTTTCCAGGCGTTGCTGCCGCTTGCCTGGTCCCTCGGGATCGCGCGAGCGAGTCCAAACGCTGCCGGCACTGGAGCGGCCAGTCCTGCGGCTCCTCTTCTCCCGCCTCCCATCCTCTCTGATCCAGAATTCCTCATCGGTGTCTCCATCTTCCCCAGGGAAGTGCTTCATCATTGCTCGGTGGAAACATCTCTCCAAGTTGTAGGCCATTTTGGTATATTCTATAGTCAAAAAAACCCAAACAGCAACATCAGAGACAGCATCTTACATAGAGAAGCCATTACACAACGTCAGACTTTCCTCATCTCTAATGGTCCTCATTCAGCAAAATTTGTAGGAGCAGAATATGTTTTTATCTGAGAAAGACTTCAACCCACTTTGGTTCATGTTCTCAAAGTCAATAAGCAACACTCAGCACCAGATCTGTTCAGTAACCTCAGTGGAGGAGAGGCACTTAGGCATGACAAAATAGCATTAGTGGCCTGATTTGCACAGTCAGCATTAACCTATTGTTCCAGAGCTGTGCCAAGATTTACACTATGATAAACACTGCCTCTGTTTGCAGAGATGCATGACCTGCACAGTTAGCCAGCCAGAGAGCTGAGAGAAGAAATGTGAATTTCCAGCAATGCTATTTGATTATAGTCAGGGGCTTTTCTTGGGCTGGTTCAGATCTCCATCGTATGCTACAAAATGGAAAAATCAGAGAGATTTCTCTGTGTGCAGCTTCTAAAGCACTAGCTGACCCTGACACAAAAGCTAGTACAAATGCTACTGTCCCCAATGTGTCATTTCCACCGGACAGTTCTGCTCAGAGAGGCTCACGCTTTTCACTGAAGTGGATAGGAAGGAAAAGACATGTGTGATGTGTTAATGACAAGGCCTTGAAACAAATGACTTCAGAGTTGTTTCCACTGAACTATCCCAGAAGAGTCTCAGCAAAAAAAAAGTAAAAAATAAAGAAAAAAGAAAAAGAGAGAGAGCGAGAGCAAAGAGCTCTCCTTGTGGCAGCACTGGAATGCTTTTGCTTGGGGCCCACTCTGACAAGCTGTGTAGCTCAAACCACCTTCCTTTTCAGGGTGGTGCTGGTGAGACACAGCCTGCAATGATGACCCACCATCTGGGGATTGATTTCTTACCTAAGCAATACACAGAATTTTAATTGGCAGAGCAATTAAAGCAGGGTTTCCCATTAGCAGGCTCATGCTGTTCATCCAATAGCCAAGGAATCCAAACCCCACATTTTCCATCCAAATGGCTACATGCCTGGTGTATTCCTCACTTTTTTTTTGTGTGTGTGGTATTCAACAAAAATGGGGGGCTAATCATGCTCCTATGCTCCATGAAGTCTGCATTACTAACATATTATTGAGACAAAGGAGCACACAAGACACACGAAGACACATAAAGGAAAGAGCTCACAAATAAACAGACTTCCCTCTCTTTGCACCTTCTGGCTTTCTCCACCTACCACCTTAACATGCCAGACCCAAATTCAGCACAACTGTACTAGAAACCTGGCTGAATCCCCAGGTCTTCTTAACTGAAGAGCCCCTAATCTCTCTTCCCATCACAAACATCCTGAAAGATCAATGCTTGTGTTGAGTCACTGCTGCAAACAGATAAACTTAACTTAGCAGTCTTACCGCTGCCTTCACCATTGTATTTTAGACAGTTCCTGAACATGGTCTTCATATCACCCACAAATTCCTCCTTGGTGCAGTACTGGCCTCCATTCAACTTCTTCTCCATGCTGGAGATGTCCATAGGGGCCTGAAACACAATAAAAGCTCTTTTCAGTTACAGCAAAAGCAGATGAGCTCACAAAATTGCATATATTACTAGTTTTCTCATAGAGATGAGAGCAGCTTTTGCTCACCATCCAAGAGATGCAGTCTCTTGCCTTGCATTTACTACATTTGTAAGGCCAGAATGGACTTCTGGAGTTGTGCATGTTGACTGTGAGGGTAACATACTTCCCAAAACATCAAAACACTACCCAAATAGCTGCACCCCAGTCAAAGAACATCAGCCAAGTTGGCTGCACGAGCCCTACCTTAATGATCTGGTAGTAGTTTGGAGCATATGATTCATCGACAGGTTCCAAGAAAGGCCAGGAGTCCTTGTGAGCCTTTACCACATCTAGAACTGGCAGTACCAAGAGAAAGGCAAACCATTACACATTGATGCCCAGGGGATTATCGTGCTCTTGAAGACTCATGCAAAGCAGAAAGCTGGGCTAGAAAAACTGACCTTTATACATGGCTGTGAACTCATCATCCAGTTCAAAGCTGTAATGAGAAGTGCAATATTAAAGATACCAACTTAGGACATATAAGACATATCCCTCTTACCTCATCTTCCCTTCCACCCCATACAGAGCACAGACCGGCCTTACCACAAAGGCTCCTCTAGTGTGCATCAAACCCTGACATTTCTCAGCCTCTCCTCTGTGCTTTCCAACCTTTCTTTTAGCTCATTCTCGTGAGTGACCATACTCCTGTCTGCCCCTACCCACTGCCCAGGCTTCAGCACACAGCTGTGCTGTTTATCCAGCTGCATACTCACAGGTCCTTGGTCCTTCGCTCCTCCCTGGTAGGAGAACTGGGATCTAAGTGGGAAAGCTCTGGGGGAAGCTCTTTGCCCTGTGCCAGCAGCCAGGCCCGCTCTTCACGAAGCTTCCTCCTCCTGGCCCGTTCTGCAGTGGGGAAGACAGGTGAGAAAATGGTTCAACAATCCTTGTCAGCAATATCCTGCAGGGAAAACTAACTTAGCTCCTGTAATTCTCAAGAATACCACTGAAATGTTCTTATTTTTCCAGCAAAGAAACAGCAGCTTAGTGTAGAGTGGACAATAAACACGTCTCTTTACTCTCTCTTGACCCTACCACCAGCAATGTTGGTGCATTACTGCGATACAGCTGCTCGTAGCCAGCTTCCAGAGAGATTCCTGCCCATGGTGTGGCACAAAGAGGGACATTCAAGGCACAGAGCAGCACTATGGAAACAGCTGTCTTGTTACACGACCACCCTTCAGCTGCTTGCTGTGCAGCTATAGGGCATACGCACTCGTCAGCCAGGTGAACCCAAGGCAGCTGCCTCCGTGCTGAAGCGGATGAGGAGTGGGATGGAGGGAAGGGTGAAGTACTTCCACCAGCTTGGTGACAATGAATAACAGGGGTCATTAACATCTGCTCTCATTAGCCCCAGTTTTGGAAGATTTGCTCAGGTAGGCCTTCTAGGCCAGCGGCCAGAGGGAGGCAAGTTGCCACCCAAGAGGGCCACTGGGACAGCTCTGGTTTAAGAGGAGAGAGACAGGAAGAAGCAACGCTAGTAACAGAACCTGTAGCTTGCGACCAGGCAGCTGGCTAACAGATTGCTTCAAAATAGAAAGTTTATGGGCTCTTATGAACTTCATTTCCTCCTTCTTAGAGGAAATCAGAATTCATTTGAATCGCTAAACACCTGCAGTTGTACCAACTTTCTGTTGAAGTCGGTGGAAATACAGCTCAGGAGGACAGATGTCGTAAGAGTTACAGCACAGAAAACAGATCCCAGCAGGGGAACACCCAGAAGGAAAGAAAGATGAGGGAGACTCGGCTGTTACCCTTTAACTGAGGCTACACCTCAGAAAAATGCCAGAGATTCAAGAGGCTCCAGTGCTAGTAGGAGATTATTAACTTGCTCTCTCTGCTAGTCAAAAGTAAGTGGCTTGGGGGTTGAGTGGAGAAGGGCAAGAAATCTGGGAATGGGCACTTCCAAAATGTCCCCATCTGCATGCTTTTACAGTCCTTACTCCTACATGAAGGCTACCGCTCACATAAGCCTTCTGCTTCTAAAGTCTTCCAAGCTTCTTTCGTAGATACTAAAAACATGCAGACACTCCTTCCTTGCAGAGGAGTTGATGGCCACACCTTGGGACCAGGCACAAAGCAAACTGATCTGTATTCTGGGAGGGAGACAGTTATGTTGCAATAATACATTGACGTGGCCACCAGCAGCACCACTGCGAATCCTGGTTTGACTCCACAATAACTGCTTGCTCCTAAAGCTTGCCCTGACAGGATGAGGGACACTACCTAGGCATAGCTACAGAGGGGCCATTTCTAGAGTGGTCCGTGGCCGCATATGACAAAGACTGGTACAAGAAAGGACAAAATCCCTTTTACAGAAGTCTGGGTAGCACTGAAGTTGGGAGGAGAGGGCTCGCATCTCATCTGCCTCTCAGTATTTGTCAGCATCTACTAGGACATTTAGTGAGGAGATGTACAACATAATTTTTGCTATCTGCAGTTTTATTAGAGCCAGTGCAAGCACAAATCCACACTGCATGCTTCTTTGGTAGAATTAGCACTGTTTAGATGACACTTTTATAGATGGCTATGTGAGAAGCTGAGAAAATCTTGCGACAAGGATTTGGGTGGCAAAAGTCACATCTCATGAAAACAACCACAAAGCTCCCTGAGGTAGATTTTAGAAAGCCATCAATGCCTGCTGAGGACCTGGCAAGGTAAGCTGACATGGACAGGGAAGTGCTACCACATTACCAGGCTCGAGAATCACTGCGGTTACTAGTAGGTCTCTCTACCACTGCAAGTAATTAAAATATCGTGTTAAGATCACAATTGGCAGAGCTCACTCTCATGGTGGCCTAGGTTGGTTACTCACCAGCTTTCAGAAACTAATCAATACCCTAAAAAGGGCCACAAATAGCAAGGAAGTCGTATGTGTGAGTGGTAACATTATAACAGCATCTGGAAAGAGAACTGGAAAACTCTAGCTTGCCAATCTGGTAGAAATGGAGAAAGCTGCTTTAATGCATAAATTCAGGCAGTAGAGATGGGCCCTGCAGCAGTCTCACTACCCAGGGCATGCACTGGAGTGGGGGGAAGTGAAATCCCAGACTGAAAAGAGGAACATGGCCTAAAAACAGACATACAGTCTAAAATTCAGGAGCAGGTGAGCACTGATGAAGTCTTACCGAAAAGCACAAATATTTCACCCTGTGTTTCACATCTACCCTCTTACAGAGTATCATAAAAAAGTGATGCTAAACCCCAAACAGACCACGAAACACAAGAAAATCTTTGCAACCCTAAAACCTCTATTGGTGGATGTCCAGTTTTAACAAGCCTAACAAATGACTCAAATCACTTGCTGTCCACTGCCATCAAAGCAACTGCTAATGGATGGCATGTTTTATATTAAAGCAAGATGGTTAAGTCGTCAAAGTTTAACTTGCATAATTACTGATTAGAGGGATGAAAACTACCACACTGATCTAACAAAACAAGTCAGCCATTTAAATAAACTTTCCAAACAGCTTTTACACCAGGTTAAAAGCAGAATTCTCCTGATTAGCCTAAATCGACTGGAGACAAGTTTAGCTGAAACTGAAATAAACTGTTCAAACGAAAATAAAAGCATCCCTGCCAAGAAAAGCAGTAACGTATGCTGAATTGGCTTAAAACAAAATACTCCAGTGCCAGTTGCTTGAGTGGCTCTGGCAAGCGAGCACGCAGCAACTGCAGTGTAGTGATGCAGTGACTGTCCTCACCCAGAAAAGGACATGGCTGAGAGCAAGCAACACCTCAGCAAGTCTGAATAATAGGATTTATCCTTTGAGGCTCTTCTGAAACTTCGAAATTAATTTTGTCTATACACATGAGGAACTAAGTGCAGGGAATAAGCAATTTGCTAAGTGAAACAGATATCTGTGGCAGATCTGGTTTTGAGTTTCTGAGTTTATTGCACCAGATTCTGAGTTTAAAGCACCAGATTAGCCAGGACTGGCAACCAGAAATACATGAAGGCCAGGCAAGTAATTGGATTTTCTAAAGGTTAGGAAGGTAAGCAGGTAAAATAAACTATTCTTAGATCACATCTGCTATCAAACATCTGGTGGCAAACTGATTTGTCTTGGAAAGTTTATGGGGTTTATATGAACTATTTTTTTTCCCCGATTACTTATCCACTTACAGGTTCACAACACTGATACCCTCGTGCGTTACCAGGACGGGCTTCTGAAGATGTTCAGTCTTTTCCTGGAACTGCAACAACCCACCAGTTATGGTGGCCAAAGCAGCACATAAAGGAATCCCTGTACAGGAGGCTGACAGAGGGAAGGTGGTCAGGAACAAGCCTTCTCTTTGATATCAGCCCCTACAGGTACTGGCTGAGTGCCTGGTGTCCATGAGTCAACACGACATATTCAACACACCAGGAGAGTTTCTTGCACAACGCTTGCACAACTTAGCGTTCAATGTAAAAACAACAAAACCAGGCCTAAGCCCTGAAGTTCTCACTTTCCTGTGCTCTAGTTGGCTCAGTCTCCTCACGTCTAGTTCTCCATCCAATGAGGGTGGTAGTAACATGAAAATACTGCTCTTGCTATTCGTGTACCATTCCCTTCCCTTCTTCCCCCCAAAGAAGTTCTCCTTTCACCATGTATTGGGTCAAAAGGACCAAACGTTATGCAGCATGAGCAAGGCCAACAAAACCTGCACATGGGAAAATCCACGAGGACCCAAATGGGGAGAGGGGAGGTACGAGAGCTGAGGAACAACATCAATATGGTGACATGAATGGCAGGAGAAAGATAAAGCTGTGGAAAGGGAGAAAACAGGGATGATATGAGGAAGAAGGCACAGCTGAAGTGCACGCCACACTCAACACTGAGGGAGACGGACAAGGAAAAAGAAACTACACGCAGGGCAGCAAGGCCAATTTATCTGAGATAAGTCCAAGAAAAGATATTCTCGTTAGCACATCTGGTAAGTGAGAACACAAATGACAGATCTTCATTCAAGATCTTAGGCCTGGCTCTAGGACTCCCACCTCCGGTTCACACTGGCTCGCATACCTTCCACTGCTTTGACCTTCTCTTCCATCTCTCTCTTCCTCTCCTCCTTGAGCAGCTGCTCTTGCTCTCTCTTTTGCACTGCTATGAGGATTTGGCGCTCCTCCTCCTCCTCCCTGCGCCTTTGCTTCTCCATCGAGCTCAGCACGTTCGGGCTCACCTGTAACAAAAGAAGTGCGCGGAGAACTGTAACACGCTGGCTTAATCAGGCCTGAGCAGAGGCAGGCTTACTTTGGGAAGTTAACAAAACGCAGGTAAAATGAATGGCTGGAAAAAAGAAATGACTTGTACAAATGTGTTCTCAGATGAAAAAGCAACATGTAGAGGAAAATTATTTGTGATGCAGTGAAACAGTATTGATCCAGGAGGGGAAAAAAAAATTAGTTAGCCAAACTGTCATCCTGCCAGGAATGTAACATGGAGATTTGCCTTCCAGGCAAAGGCTCCGGGCTGTACAACCCCTATATGCCTTCCAGCTAGTTGAGTCATTGTCAAGTGTGAGCAGAAAGGACTCCCCTACCAAATCTATCTTTGCTATAAAACACACAATACTTGGGAGAGGAAAAGAGACTGGTACTGCCTGAAGTCAAAGTATCCTTCAGTGTTTTCTTTTCTTATTCAAACTAAGGCCTATCATAATTTTGTGCACTAATCTGTCCTGAACGGGCTCTTACTTAATTGTTTGAATAGTCTTCCTGCTGGGACACCTGACCATTTTTCTCCTTCCAGCACGTCTGCTCCTTTATTGCCACATTTCCTTACCTCCCTACTGCCAGCAGGCTGTAAGTGTGGTTTTGATCCTACTTAGACCACAGACTTCCCAGACCAGGAATCGCCTGCATCTATTTCTCCAATAAATTGCTCAGTTTGCATATGGTTTTGTGGAATTACCTTTATCAGATTAATTTAATTGTAAGACAAAAGAGGCAGGCATTTGCCAGCCACTCCCACCTCTGACTTGTGCAAAATCAAGGTATATGTGTGTCCTATCAGCAGGGAATACCTACCAGAAAAGAACAATGTGCCTATAGTTTTCTCCATCTACATTTTCAGGGAATAACCAGCAACCACCACTTAGGCAAAAGGCATTTCCTGAGGATTAGCAATCAGCTGGGGTCCCTTGGTTGCTGCTCAAACCATCAACCTCCCCAGGCCCATTATTAATCCCTAGGAAAAATCTGGCACCATGATTACTATTTTGTCCCTGTTTCATTGCCTAGGAGTGGAACCTCAGGGCGTTTTGATAAATGCCCAGAAATGTTTTTGGGTTTTACTGTAATTCATTCTCTTTCTGCCTCCCCTTCTCCCCTCACAACACCACCCAGCTAGATCTTACTGCAGCTCTCCAAGGACAAGCACCATGTGCTATTTCCCTGCCCACCACAGCAATAATGTCAGAAAAATTACTCTTCAACCACCAACAGGTACAGAGAAGAGCCCAAGAGAGGACCATGGGATTATTTACAACATAACAACCACAACCCACACATAGGGACAGACAGGGCTGCAAGAACATCTATTTTGCATTCACCTTTCTAGGCAAAACCCACAGCATGATCTCCTCCTTTTTAAACCTTTGCCAACTATTAGCACTTCACTCTTCCACTGCTTCCCTGGGTAAGCTGTCCTGCGAGTCCACACTCCTCTAGGCTAGCCGGCTTGTCCTCACATTCAGTCTCAAGTTAATTTTCTTCCCCTCATTCCATCCAATTATTCCTAGTTACGCTCTTCAGGGCCACCATAAATTCTCTTCTTCTTCAGTCACATTCCAGCATTTACGGGCTTCCTCAGACGCTTAAACAAAACTCCTGTGTTTGTGCAATTAGGTTAAATGTTTCCTTACAAAGCAATCCTTCCAGCTCCCTAATCATTCCAGTTGCCTTTCTCAGATCTTGCTTCCAACTGATCAATAGCCAAATACCAGGATGCCTAGGACTGAAAACTAGAATGCCAAGTACAAAGGATCAGGACTTTACAGAAGTGGATTCTACATTTTTGTTTTCAAAACAAAATCCCTTCAACATCCTTTTCTCTTTTGGCTCTACCATCCATCCTACTTTCCACTCAGGTATTCCAAACCTCATCCTTTCTAGTCTGACCCAGACCATCAGGCAGTTTCCCTCAACTTTATTGTCCAACCTCTAAATTACATTAGGAAACAACAACAACAAGTCAAATTCTGCAGCAAGTGGGAAGAGGAAAAGGTAAGCAGGAACCAGGCACCAGAAGTTGGGATGTCACAGACTTTATTTATGATGTGACCATCAGCCTTTCAACTCTGCAGGCAATAGATCTAAGCCAGCCTTAGCATCACACTATTCTCTGCAAGTGTTGGTACACCAGCAAACTTGTTTTCTTGGATTCATACAGCTCCCACCATTCCCATCCTGCCAGGACATGAACACAACACCCAAGTGGCAGTGCTCACTCCAGGACCCCTCCAAGCGTGCCGGGTGCATTGAGCACCCTATGCAGGAAGGGCATAATAGAGAACCCAGAGCATGTCTTGCATTGACTCACCACAAATACAGCAGTGACAGAACGAGATAGTTTTAAATCAAAAGGGACAGTCTTCACAGCACATCTAGCAAAAAAAAAGAAGACAGAAACCACAAACTCGGGACATGCCCACGACATAACTGCATTTGCTCCCTGCAACGCTTGCAGGGCTGGTGGCAGTGCTCAGATGACTCTTCAAGACTCTTGAGATACACAAATGGCCTGATTGGCAGAGGGACCTAGTGCTCAGTGTCCCCCCCGAAGCCCATATGGGCTGCTCTCCATTGGCTTTCATCTCAAGAGCTACTAAAAAAACCTCCTACTAGATGTGGTAGAAGCAGAGATCCACTAGAATGACAAAAGGAAAAAGGCAACACAAGTAAAACTTCCTTCCCAAGTCAAGAGCTGGCAAAGGGACCATCCTGCAGCTTCTCCGTGGCAGCACAAAACCACCCCCTGGCACGCGCTCCATCACCGCCTCCTTCCCTCCGCCAGGGAGCACTCCAGGACACCACATCGCTGCCTGCCCCCAGGCCCCCAAAGAGCCAAATTTCTCCTTTTCCTTTGCTCTTCAGACACCGGGTATCCAACATTGGGAGCTGCAGTAGAGGCCGGGTGCTCCAGCTCTACCAGCCACATCCTCCAACTCCCTGTCCACCAAACCTTCCCCACTTCAGTTTCCGCAGCATTGCCCTAATGAGGGTGCTGCTCAGGCGGCTCTTTAATGAGGAGCTAATCTGAACCACCTGTTGAGAAATCCCCCACAGCATTAGAAGCCTCCGGAGCAGTTATATCCTGGACTGGGGCAGCATCCGATGCGTGCAGCCGGCAGGAAGGGGTCACTCCTGCTCCAGACTGAGGCCCTGCTCTCCCCCTCTGGCTGCAGCTCGCGGCTGCTCGCTCAGCACACAGCCCCTCAGACATGCTGGCACCTTCCCCGGCTCCCCCGTGGCACTCTGGCTGCCGCATCCTGCTGGGCCACCGGCACCCGGCCCCGCGGGCCCCCCGGGAGCGCCGCGCCGGCCCGCGGGCTGCAATTAGCAGCGCGCGGCCCCGCAGCACCTGCGCTGCTGATTAGCAGCGCGCAGGCTCCATGCGCTTCCCGCCGGCCGCCTCCGCGGGGACGCGGGCCGCCTGCCCGCCAGCACGTGTGCCCTCACCTCCGGGACGGTGGCCTTTGCGGAGAGCAAACCCTCCGGCCCCGCGGTCCTGTTTTCCTTTCGGCAGCCTTTCATCGGCAGCATGATGAGAGGCTCTTCCTTCCTTTTCTTTACCTGTTCTAAGGAATTGTATTTATCACGGGGAACTCCACTTTCTCCTTTGTTTTGCAGGAACCGCTGACCCTGGCTCACGTGAGATATTCCCTGCAGTTTAATTTTCCAGGGTTTGGCAGCATTCTGGGACAAAGCACCAGTTAACTATGTTTTCATTACACCTACAGCGAGCGACTATGCCATGGCTGGTTTTTTTTTTTTTTTTCCCTTTCCTCCAAAGCTAATCCTGTGTTGTCTGACCAACTTCTTTTGGCAGTGGTTGCCAGTTCAAAGACCCTCCCAGCTCCGCTGCACTCTGCCCCTGGCTGTGCCAGAGTGACCGCCGGGGCCTGTGTGGTGAACCGGACAGGAAGACTGACCTGGGTTAAAAATAACCCCTACCAAAGGGAAAAAGTTATATTTAACTCCAGTCATTTTCCTGGGTCTGGTTCAGTGCACAGAGCCGCCAGCAACAGTGCTGATGGGCAGAGAGGAAGTGAGGGTGAGGAGGCAGGGAAGGAGCCGTTTCAGCTGGCGGCAGCGTCGTTTTGTAGCGTTTCTTTAGGTAGCCTGAACTGTGCCTTCCAATCCCATCTGATCCCCTCCTCACTCGCCTCTGTGCTGCATCAAGTCATTCTTCCCTCTCCCTCTCTCTGCACACTATCTGCACCCTCATGTGTTTGCAGCCTCACGTTTTCCCCTTGGCTGAATTTCTGTCATTTCCCTTTGTAAGCCAGTTCTTCTGGCCCTCTCATCCTTCTTCAACTTTTCTTTGAACTGCCTCAAATGTGCCAGCACTTTCATTGAAGTGGAATTCCCCAGGCTGAGCACAGATTTCCATATGCAGCTGCAGCAGGGCTTGCGGCAAGGCCCGTTACCTCTGCGATCCAGAGGGCAGCACCTCCCTGCTCGCCATAGAAACCCGGAGTGTCAGCCTGGGTTTGATGGGCATTACCACCCATCTCTCTTTCAGCACAAGCACTTTCAAACGGCTCCTTCTCGCTGAATAGCGATGCTGTGGTTTATTTTTTCCCCCAGGAGGCATCTGCTCTCGCCTGCCTCCGCTGTCCTCCCCCTCACACCCCCCCTCACCTCCTGCTGGATTGGTTTGATGGGCTGATGGTCAGACATCCACCTGGGAGAAAACTCTGTCCGCTGCAGACGCTTCTCCTGAAACACGGTTGAGAGTTGAGGGAAGGAAAAAGAGAGTGGAGGAAATTAGGGCACAGTGGTGATACTGGTGGGAGAAAGTCTGGGGGCTAGAAGTGACCATGAAATCCCTAATAGCTTTACAAGGGTAGCAAACAAACAAACTGAACTGGATCCAAGAACATCACGCTGCCTGCAGAGCCCGTTCATTGTACCAAGCCATCTATCAGGAGGATCCCGTTCCAAATCTGTCCTCCTTTAAAATATCCATTTGATAGGCAATATCTTCCTTACTATCAGGCTTAGCTAGGACAGCTGAAGCAAGTTCTACTTCCCTTCAGTAGAACCATCTGAGAAACTGCAGTTAAAAGGAAATCAGTGCTAGTTTGCATGGAAAAGCCAGGCTGTAAAGTGCAACAGTTCAAGAGCAGACAGAGATTCCCTGCTAGCAGAAAAGGGAAAAGAACAGAGCTGAAGACAGGAACCCCTTCAGCCTTCCTGCTGGCAACCATGAACCAGACCCTCATGTGTTGACTCAAGCCCTGTTGCCCCATGACAGGGAGTCTTTCTCCTCAACACGCAAGGCCTAACAGCCCCTGTTTCCACAGCGCTCGCACGCTGCAGCAGGGTGGGGTGGCGGCTGCCTGGATTTAGGACTCCTTCAATCAGCAAACGTCCATGCTCTTGGAAGTGGTCAGGGAGAGGTAAACAGGATGTCATGTCTCCTCACCTTCTGCGCAATCATGTTGCAGATCTCCGGCAGGAAGTCTTCACTCAAGAGTTTGTAGAGCTGCCGCTCTCTAAGGGAAGTCCTCTCTCTGAAGCTTTCTGTGACCTGCCTCCACTCCTCTTCCGTCTGACACAGCAGCCACCATGTCCCACGGCCTGGCCCTTGGGACCCTTCAACAACACGAAAGGATGTTATCTCCATGACAGTTATGACTAACAACTTTTCCCTGTCCCTTCTCTTCTCCTACCATCATGGCTTTGGAAAGGGAAAAAAAAGCTACTGCTGGTGGTCACGTTACGGAGAGCATGCCCAGCAAGGGAAAGCCTTGTCAGTGTGCAGAAAAGGAGAAACTGCACTGCTCTGACCAAAGCTTTCTTGAGTGATGAGAAGTTTTGTCACCTTCCCCTAGTCACACTGCCGGAGATGCAGAGCAATTACATAGGCAAAACAGTAACGGAGGCACTTTGCAACACATGGGTAGTGGGACATGCCTACAGTAAAGTAACCCTCCATCCCAGTTGCGGCTTTCCATCACTTTGCATGATCAAAGGGTACCAGATAAAAGGTTTTAATTTGTTCCTTGTAACGAAGGCTGTCAGCCAAGGCAGAACGTAAGGTAATGCAAATGTCTGATTATTCTAGTCTGGCAGCAGAATAAAAACATTGAAAACAAACGTTATTTTGGAATAAGCCAAATTTTTAGCACTGCAGACCTTTACTGTGGTGAATAAAAACCTTCCATTCTACCCAAATGAAACATTTTGTTTGCAGGCACTTGAAAGCAAAGAAGAGGAAGTGAAGCACTGCGTTCATCGGGCTGCCAGATGAGGGGGAAGTTCCAAAAGTTCACATCCCATCCCTGCTTGATCCAGAGTCAAATCTGAAGCAGATTTCCCACTGCTCTGAAGCATGTCCTAACTATCAAGACATTCGGAGCTGTTCCGCTTTGTGTGAAACATTTGAATATTCATTGTGAAGGGCAGACTCTCCAGCGTGGTGGTTAGAACACCCACCTGGAAAGGGGGAATGCGGCTCCTGTTGCACAAATGTTTACACAGAGCAGAGAAGCCTCCTCAGTTGCAGCTTGCAGGCTTTTGCCCCAAGACAGGCTCTAAGCAAAAGGGTTATGGCCCACTGCTGCGGAGCGGGAAGATGCTGGTTCAGATCCTTTCAGGCTCAGGGGTTCCCAGCTCCTTCAAGTAAAAGCATGCTAGCCACTGGCACCAGAAAGAAAGAAATGATCCCCACCCCCCTGGTAGATGCCATGCAGCTTCTCACTGCATTTTCAAACAAATTTATTATGTAAAAGACAAAGAACATCCCCTTATCCCGCAGGGCCTTCTCTCTCAGCCCAACCCTGGGCACTTTGTGGGCCTGAGCTGCTGGTGGCTCTGCCACACAAGCCACCACATGAGCCCAGCAAGACCTTTCCACCCTCCTCCAGGCACCTGTCCTCTGTCAGAAACCTCCACGCAGCAGTAGTGACGCACAGCAAGCATGTGCTAGGCCTCAGGTCACGGGCTAGCGTATTAGCTGAGCCCACCATTAGTTTCAGTTCAACTTAAGGTACTGGACTGTTAACTGGGATGGTGAAGGACCAGCCACATGTTTATTTATGTCATCCTGACCGCTCTTCTTGGGTAGAAGGAGGCAGCAGACAGCTGGGGCTGTAACACTGCAAGCTATGGGAGCTAACTCTGTGGTGGAGAGCTTACCTGCCCCTGGAATCTGCCCCTTCTTTTTCCCTTCCCTTGCAGCTGCTTTATGGCTGACTCGTTTCAAAAGCAGCCAGGAGTAACGCACTGCTTTGTGCCACCAGAAGATTACTCCACAGCTGAGGTGACACAATTTACTAGAAAACAATGATCTGATAAAACCCACTGTCTCACATGTGTAGCTTCAAGCTTTGCCTCCAAACTCTGGAGCAGCAGCCAGGAAATCTGATCACAAAGGAAGAAGAGAAGGAGGCACAGGAAAGACAATGCCCCAGTTGCCTTTTATTGTGGAGGAATGGGCAGGCTGAGCCCATGAGTTATGTGGAAGCCAAGGGATTCTCATGTATGACAAATGAGTCCCAGCCCCCTCAGACTCAGTTTCACATTATGTTGCCAACTCTGTTTTTCTGCTTGCCTCATTAACCCTTAGGTGGGTATCCCCAAGTCATCATCCATGGAGGATCGAGTCTAGCCACCCAACAGCCACCAAGAGAGAGAAGTGAGGAGAACTGAAAGCCTCTTCTCTGTCTTGGCATCACTAATCCTACTCTCCCTTCCCAGGATGTTTGGTACAAAAGGAAAAAAAAAAAAAAAAAAAAGCTTCAAACGGGGACTTATATTCACCTCATCCCCTGAGAAGCAGGGACCATTCATTTCTATCAACTCTAGTGAGTAGGAGGGCCCCTAAGACCTAGTGTAACCCAGTACATTGTATTTCTTCATCCCAAACTAATCCATGATAAGATAGGAAGCATGTAGGTACCCCAGCTCCCAGCTGCAAAGCAGTCTGTAATGCTAACCCCTCTTTCTAAACTAGTTAGGAAAGACTCTCCCTTTCCTGAGAAACACATCTCTCCAGGCTTTGATAATTTAAGAGCTGTGTTAGCTGATCATATCAACCCTGACCCCACAAACCCTCTTTACCATTTCTTATCTGTGTCTCACGGATTAGCAAGTTCTCTTCTGCCTTCTCCCTACCAAAAAGAAAGAGAAGGAGTGATAATAATACATTACTTAACATCACTGAAAGACTGACTGCCATGTCTGGGTAGAAGCACGGGGAACACAGAAATTATTTGGTGCATAGCAAAACCATAAAAAAACCAGTGTGCAGAACACACACTGTCTATGTATCACAGCTTCATAACATTTTGGAAAGTGAAGTATGCAGATTGCCATTTGGCAAGAGCAGTACTTCAATTCTTAGGGGAAGTATCCCAAAATCTACACTGGCTCAAGTGGGCAGGATTTTGGCTTCAAGTGCTACACAGTGAAAGCCGCCTTTATCAGGACCATATTCCCTAGCACTGCATCGAGCAACTGCATCAGAAGTTCAGGCAGTGGGAAGAGTGATACCCACTGTTTCACCAGACTTGGCTGCCAGCTCTGTCAGAGTTTTCTTTGGAGAGTGATCAAAGCAGCTACCAAGTCTAAGCTTGCTTCATTTCAGAGATACATTGAAATTATGGCTGCACGAGATATACATACTTATTGGGGGAACCCCAGAAGTACATTATATTATTAAAGGCAAGAAATATCAGAGAGACTTCCCTCTGGGAACACGTGCATTCTACAGCTATTGCAGGAACAAGCTTTCCATACCTCAGCAGATTTTCTTCCAGCAGTTTTTTCCGCTTTGGGGGTCGCCCTCGTCTCTTGCCTGTTTTCCCAGGAACGTTCGGGGTGTTTGTCTGCCCCCCACCGCCCCTGCAACACAACAAAACCACCATGAAATATTTGCTGAGCAAAGGGGACTGTGGCCAGCAGGAAGAGAGAAGGGTAGGGACATTGAAACAGCTGCTAGGAACTAGACCGAAGGCGGGATTAAACCAGAGCAGCAACAGGATGGAGCGGGAGGAAGCGCAGGAGAAGCAGCATTCCCGCTCGCTGGGAGCCCGGTGCGAGCGCCGCCGGCACGGTGCGGGGCAGACAGCGAGGAATGCGGCGGGGCAGGCAGCCCCCTGTCCCCAGCAGGTTCTCGTGGTGCCACAAAGGCTGCTGAGCGGCTCCGACACAATGCGCCGCGCGGGGCGGCCGGCAGCCCGCCTGGCAGCTCCCGCCGCCGCCTCTCCCAGGCTCCCCCCTTCGCTGCCCCGCGCGACAGCAGCAGCCAGGCGGAGAGCCCCTTCCCGCGGGGCTGGCGCCACACGGCCCCCGTGTCCCCACGCACCCAGGCACGGGGGAAGCGCAGGGCCACGAGGGGCTGCTACCTGTCCGGAGCCAGCTCTCCGTTGGGTGTCGGCTGCACCGGGTCCTCCTTGTACATGCGCGTGCCGTAGAAGTACCAGTAGAGCGCCCCGCTGCTGTCCTCGCCCAGCGGCTCCACGCGGAGGCTGTCGGCGTCCAAGCCCTGCGGCGACGAGTCGAAAAGCAGCCACATTGTCACACAAAACAGGAGGACACCCCTCCACACACAGCTCCCTCCCTCCCTCTCTCCCGCCGTGGCCTAACAGCAGCACAGCTGCTCTTCCAGGCCGTTCTGGGAAAACGCGGCTCCAGGGGGAAAGGCGCCGTTCGTGCTCTGCCCGGGGAGGGATTTAGATAGGCATCTCTAATTTGAACGGCCTCGCTCGTTTTAACATTTCATCTTTGGGGCTCCTGACAGGGAAGGTCTAATTAGTGCTGGCGACAGCCAGGCACAGCCTTGGGAAGCGCCCTGGAAACTCCCTCCCCGCTGCTACCCCTTTCCCCCAGCTCTCCCAGTACATCTCAGCCCCGTCCTTTCATCTCACACCATCCCAGGGCAGCACAGTCTCTGCTCCTACAGCACTGCCAGTGGCACCTCCAAATTCAGCCTGCTCAAGGAAGGGCGGCCAATAAAACCAATTTACTTAGTGACTTTTGTGTCAGAAACACATCTGTAGGAGCCCAGTGCCCCCAAGACAAGTCCCATGCACTTGCCCCGGGTCTCCTGCAGGTGAGGGAGCAGGGAAAGAGAGGACACACTGTCAACGCCCTGCAATGCCACCAAGTACCTG
This sequence comes from Nothoprocta perdicaria, assembly GCF_003342845.1. Classification (NCBI taxonomy): domain Eukaryota; kingdom Metazoa; phylum Chordata; class Aves; order Tinamiformes; family Tinamidae; genus Nothoprocta; species Nothoprocta perdicaria. The sequence continues at coordinate 1,302,107 of NW_020456132.1, forward strand.
GTGTTAAAACATGCTTCTCTGGGTGGAACTCACAATGCAGGGAAGTGGCCTGGCTTATCAAAAGCACAGCTTAAAACCCATGAGCAACCCACAACTCCTTGAGTTAACAGGAAGAGTATGGTGAGCCCTGGTCACCAGCACATCAGGAAGGGACAGGGAGCAAAAGCCAGAAAAGGGCCACCAAAGATATTAGCATTGGGGAAGTACCTCTGACCTGTGACCTCAACCTCACCATGCCCTGGCCTCATGCCCAGCATGTGCCCCCCCATGTGTGTCCCACCACAGCCCCGTGAGGGAGATGGGATGTCCCTCTGCCCTCCCCAGGAAGATTTCTGAATCCACCTGAGCTCCTGCAACTGCACCACCTCCTCCCTGCCCATTCCGGCTGCCCAAAGCACCTTGAGGAGGTCGAAGACATCGTCGGCATCGAGGCGGTAGTCGCAGAGGCGGTGCAGGATCTCGACGCGGGTGCGCAGGGGCAGCTCCTGGAATGTGCATTCCCGCAGCGGGTTGGGTTTCCCCTCTTCCAGCTCCCAGCGGTAGTTGATGATGTCCTCCAGGTAGCTGTGAAACGTCTGGGATCTAGCAAGAGAACAAATCCCCGCCCCCAGGCTCACTATAGTTTTACCATCCCAGAAACAACCTAACACAACAAGGACAGCCTAGACAAACACTGGGACACAGAGATCGCAGGACAGCTATGCCCTGGGACAGAGACTGGAGATTAAGTTTCCAAGCTCTGCTGCCAACATCGTGCTCTGCTTGCAACGCTGGGATTTCACGTTACACACATGTAGCTTACAGGACTCTGCACTACTGTTATTTTCTTCCAAGCTGCAAGAACAGGCTAAACAGGATGTCATCCCACTCCATTCCCTTTTTATTCCAGTGGGCAGCAGCTTGCGTCACCACAGGCACAAGCCTTTTATAATACAATGCAGCAGATAGTCTGATCCCACCTGCCTCTTTCCATTTCAACCGACTCTTACCTTCCTCAGCTTCCCATTTGCTTCCTACCTCTGCCACTGTTAAGCTCTGTTCTTTCCTCCACCTCTTAGGAAGTTTTCCATGCCCCGGGCCAGGAGCCCTGAAATGTTCTGTAGCCGATCCTCCCTGCTGTGTCCTTGCCTCTGCACTCCTCTCACTGCCCCTGTCCTCCTCCCCTCACGCTCAAAGCTGCTCTCACTTTTCTCCCACTCCACCACCGGTGTCTCTGGCAGGACATTCACATCCACGCCAGACGCTTGGGCTCGGCTGCACAGCAAGGCTCATTCCTAACACTAGAGCCTAATAATTAGAGCTCAGCCCAGGACACGCTCTCCTCCCCTGACTCCCAGAAGCTCAGGCTGGATACTTAAGTGCCTCTTAAATACTACTGCTAAACATTTACTTACCACTTGCTTGCTGGACTGCCCTAAGTACCCCTTTCTTTGCCAAGAGTTCACCACCCAACTCAAGGAAACACATTTCTTAACCTCACTTGTATTGATGAGCATTGTAAATGGTTCCATCTGACACCTCTTAGACTGCTGATGAGGCTGAAGCTTAGAAGAACCTGTAGCTGTATTTTAGGGAGAGCTTATTCTGACTATCAAAAAAGAAAAAAAAAAAAAAAAAAAAGGAATGGAATGAAGAAGGGATGGTGAGACCATGTATCCCTAAAAACAGAACTTCCTAGAGAACAGTCCTTATCGCTTAGGCTCTTGAGACTTCCCATCTCTCTCAACCTGCTGGAATGAAGTCCAGAGCACAGAAGAGGGGCAGCCCTGCTCTCCTCACGAGCCAGCCACGCTTACGCACGCAGGAGGCCCATATGCCTCGAGGAACACCCCTGGGTGCACATTCCCACCAGCCCGCCAACAGGCAGCTCCACTTGATGGGTTTTTGGCACAGACGGATTCCTCGGTATGATTAATGGAACTTTGCCAGCACTGCAGAATTGCATGTGCCCCAGAAATTGCTAACTACTACAGAAGCTATTATTTTTTTTAATGACGAGGCAGAGAAACGTGATCTAACTGGAGGACGATTTTTTACGAGTCAACAAGAAGTTAGTTATTAGACAGGGGCCTTCAGACATTTGCTGAACGCTGGATAGTGATGGGGAGAATTGAGATGCAGATGACACGTGATTTCCTCAAGCCTTATCCACCTGGCAGCATTTCTCTTCCTTCCCAAGTGGAGGGGAGCTGATGCTGCCACCCTGAAGATAGCTCTCTCTGAGCCCCTTTCTTCCTGCGTGTCAATGAAAGCTGACCTCCACGAGCTAACTCCTTGCACTCCATGAGTTTTATCAGTCTCCCCGTGGCATTCAACAGCTGCCTGAATGCATATGGATCTGGTGGTTTCTGCAGCCTCCAAGCTTCGTTCTTTCCCACACGGCACAAGCAAAACATCAGGCATTTCCAAGGGTCCATGTTTTGCCGTGCTGATACTAGCAATTAAATACATGAAACTTGAAACTGCCCCTTTATATCCAAAATGTTCAGTCAACACAAGAAAGGACAGTTTTAGGAAATGATTTGTGTTGCCTCAAGTAAAATTTTTAAGGTAAAAACTACAAAAACATCCTTTCTCTTTATGAAGTACTGAATGCAGAGACAACCTACCTTATGTTTCTTATTGCACGTTCCCACATCATACACCTCAAGACCCAATCTAACTTTCAGCAAGGATTCCAACTTGGCAAAAAGCACAGAATTAGATTCATTTTATAAACTCTATTTTTAGAAATGCTATTTGATCACACACAACTTAAATATCAGGAATTTCCTAAAGTCACCAATTAGGAAGAAAAAAAAATGACTAAAGCTTTTAGAATAGAAATAATGACATGAGTCTTCTTTCCTGAAAGCAGGCCAATGCCTGCCTTGATCATTAGACGCTTCTTTCATCATGGAAGGGGATGGAGAGCATCCAAATTCCAGGAGCTCAAGTCCAACGTCTTGAAACTCCGTCAGAACTAAGGCAGAAGATTGCCAGATCAGATCTGATATACAGGCTCTGGCCATTGCCAGCAGAATTGACCAAATAGTTGATTTTCCTAGTTCTTTGGAAACCAATGGTAACACAGGATACTAGGATGAGGCAATAGAAATTACATGGCTTTGTCTACTCCTATTATTCCTGCTAAAAACCAAAACCTACAAATAAAGGGGAAAGGCATGCATCAGATAGACCCTCCTACCACTTGTACGAGTTCACTTTATCTTTCATTTTAGTAGCACTCCAAAAAAAAAAAAAAAAAAAAAAAAAAAACTGATCCAGGAAGCCCATCTGTTCCAGGAGATCACCTGAAATCTTTGCCAATACAACACACATTCCCTTTGGGGCCCATCTCTGTTGACTTAACCAATTTGGTTCAAGTCTGACTTCCACCTAAGTGGCTTACACTAAAAATTTCCACCGTCCAGCTCAGTGCCCAATACATTAGAAGCTCTGTTCTCCAAAGTACTTTGAGTTTCTACCCCATCAATTTTCAAAGACAGCTACTGTGCATTTGTCGCTTTGAATAAAGATAGAAATGAGAACCAGAGATGGGAACCAGATGTCTCAAGGCATTCCCAATCACTCTCAGCCCCAGCCAATTTATATTTTCCGTCTTCAAGAGGGCTGGTCTCATTTTCCAGACAAATATGGAGTTCCAGTCTTCAACCTGTCTGCCTCACCTATGCTTAGTCTCTCTTGCCCTGCCTCTATTAAACTTTCATTTGCAAAAGGCTTCTCAAACAGGCGGCCCCGTTCACAGAATAAAATTGGTATGGACTCGTACATTCTGTTTCTGAGTCTGCATCCCAAGCAAAATCCTTTGTCCTGCCATCCTGTACCACTATTAGCAAGGGCCACAGATGTTTAACTTCTGAGATGGAAGGGTTAGGTTTCTCCAGAATAGCTTTTTCACGTGGAATTAGATTGCTAGCTCCAGAGGAGAAATTAAGGAGTTCCAAGTTTTCTCAACTGTTCCCAGAAGCAAATTTGGGGCTCCTTGTAACAATGAAAAAGGAGAATTTGGGAGCATGGACTATAGCTTCCCCTTTCCCACAGACAGCTTCTCTCTCCATCCCTACTTCACTAGCCTCCGTGCCATTAAAATCTCCTTAAGCATACACTGTGGGCCTGTCCCTGGCTAAAAAGAAACCTTTTTAGGGGGGGGAGGATGGGATCTAGCACACCCACGTCAAGGGGGAGAAACGAGGGCAGCCGAGCCCCAAGAGCACGAGCGACGCTGCAGCTCAGCTTGCGCCGGATCTTTGGTGGCAGCTGCAACAGACACAGGGCATAAAGACGACGGGAACGAGCCGAAGGAGGGGCTCCTCCCCAACGTGGGTATCAGCGTCCAGAGGAGTGATCAGCGTCAGAGAAATTAGAGACCCTCCCGAGAACTGAGCCCGGCAGCGCGGCCATCTGCCGCACGGCTGCATCCCAGGAGCAGGAGGGTTCCCGGAGCTCCAGGGAAGCGGAGCCGAGGCCTCCTCCCCCGCCCCGGGATCCCAATCCCGGTCTGGCTCCACGGCAGCTTTCCCCACGCTCAAAGGAACCCTCCCTGAACACAGGGGTTTCATGTGCTGGTCTCTTCCCATCTGAGAGAGGTTTGCCAGAACCTGCAACGAGCTGGGTCTCATTCCGTGGACCTTCGCTGGAGGACGTCCTCTGGAGACCTCAGTGCATGGCATGGATGGAAAGATGCATCCGGAGCCTCTGCTGAGCACGCTTGGGAGAGGACAGCTGCACCCCAAGCACCCTGGAGGGCGACCTCCATGGGAGAGCCCTCTGAGCAAACCCAGGACTTGCAGTCAAGACTGCAAGGGTTTGTGCATTGTGTGTACTTACATATGCATACATTTTATACATGTAAATATATATTTTATATATGTATATATATGTAAATGTATATGTACACACATACACAGTCACACACTCTATTTTTCTGCTGAAGCCCAGGAGAAGCCGAGTCGCTTGTGCTTTTATTTTTCAAGCTCCAGAGCGCACCAAATCTTGGCTCAGCAACTGTAAACAAAATGAAGCCAAAAAAACAAAGGCAAAAACAAACAGTGATTCAGTAAAAGGGTCCCTGTGTCAATCTGCACTTCCTGCAGGCAGGATGCCATGGCCCAAGGATGGAATTATTGTCACCGCATACTTCCCTACGTGGCCTATTGCTGCCAGTTTTGTTATAAACTCCCCCTCCTTGCTCCCCTCAAAAAAAAGTAAAAATAAAGAGAGAAATAAAAGGCACATACCCAAAAAAAAAAAAAAAAATGCCATGAGACTAAATACTGGATCAAAAGAAATATTAGGAGCGAAAGAATATCGGAGCGAAAAATCTCTCGATGATGCTCAGATACTGCTGGTGCTCACAGATAGGCCTTCTGAAAGTTCACATGCCAAATAATTGCCTGGACCTAGCAGCTAGAATATCTATCATGTTGACAGTGTTTTAAGTCTCTTGTTTCATTTAATTTACAAAATGCAATGGTAGAGCAAATACCGAAACACTCTTTTAAGTAAAGCTGCTGGGAAAACGGTGAGCCTGACCTATGTCCTATCCCAGCCAGTACATTGTTCTGTACTGTAGATTAAAACCAAGAACCCTGACAAAACCGAAGGATGACAGAGAGCAGGAACATTAATAGATCTCCTTTACCTTCTACCCAAGAGACTTTCAGAGCAGTGTGAGGGAGGAAAATGGAAAACAAGACTGCGAGAGCTCAACCTTTCTCTCAAAGACTATTTAAGTCCTATTTAAATAGGATTATGATTATTCTCATAGTTCCTTTGACAGAGTTTGCCAGTAAGAAGAATAACAGAGGTGATACTTCTGGTCAGTAAAAGCTTTAAAAGATGAGGAAGAGGTGGGTTAGTGAGGCAAGCAATAGGGAAATTACAGGCAATAATTGCCTTTGCAAGGGTCTCAGTAACAAGTGAAAAAAGATTTCTTGGGCATGTAATTCACAGGGCTCCGGAGAAGGCTCTGGAGAAGGCCTGTGTGACCTCTCTAGTTAAAAACAACAACAAAAAAAGTCTAATCAGAACAGATGTTTTATCATAGATATAATTTTATGGACTAAAGATATTTCACCTTATGGGCTGGCACCTTTTTAAGTTCTGAATTGGCCAAAAGGCACCAGCTTGGTGCTGGGAGCCACTCAGGTGTTAATGAGAGCATTAATTGACAGATGGCATTCAAGATATTTTCCTCCCTCCAACGCAGCCAGCTTCTTTGCAGTGGCCGAGATGAGGAAAGCTTAATTCTTAACAAGCATACAATGCTTCAGCACAAAGGCAAGCCCTCTGGAAGGTAATGGGAAGGATTCAGGGTTTGCTGGGATGACCTCAGTCAAACATCATTAGCAGGGTCAGGAGAAGCAAAGCCTATTTCAGACGAAAAAAAAAAATAATGTAAGGGCCCCCATGATCAATCTATCGTGGCTTGTCAGAAAGAGAAAGCATAGGCTGACCTTAGAAGCAATATGAGTTACTACTACCAGTCTGACCTTGAGCTCTCATGTAACAATGGAGACCTTTTTTTTTTTCCCTTTTTCTTTACTGTATTAATGAGCTTTCTTATCTGAGGTGGGGGAGGAAGGCTTATGGACCAGCTTGTGCTTCAGCTTCCAACACCTTACCTTACTGGGAAACTAAGTCAGCCACGGAGCAGTTGAAACAAAAAAACCAGCTCCTGCTGCCGCGGGGAAGAGAAAGGCCGGTGAGGTGCATTCCTGGTTGCCTTGCAAGCCCTTTGTGTGCAGCTCCCTCGGAGGACAGGCAAGGCACCACAAAACACACATTCCTCAGGCCACAGGCCAGCCTGCCACCCGGGCAGCCAGACTGGCAGAGACTCAAGGGCAACAAGTGCCTCGAAGGGCCTTGCAAAACACAGAGAGCAAAGTGACCGGGGTGCTGGAGAGCCAGAATCTTGGCCTGAAGCTTTAACAGCCACATTTGGCTTCCAATCCGAACAGGTAGTATCCTGCATTGCCTGCAGGGATGGACTTGAAGACCTTCCAGCAAGGGACAGTCTTGAGGGAAGAATGACTCCCATGGAAGCCACAAGAAAAGCATGAATAGGGTATCAAGCTGGTGACAGAGCTCAGCAGGGACAGAGCCTGAGAGCCCTTGTGATGGGGGGAATAAACACCTGGGCTCCTGCTGCTCTTCAGTGCCCTCTTTTGACTCGTGTGTGGGGAATATTGCCTGATCTACAGTGAGCTGTGGGCAAAATAAGGCTCATCTGTATCAACAGACTCTGAAAGAGACCACAAAATGGGAAAAATAATAAGAATAAAGAAAAATCAGTCTGGGCTGATTAAAGCTCCTGTATGCACTTTCTTCTCCAGAATAAGAAAGGCAGCAGAAATTGCTGGAGTCTGAGGCCATCAGCAGCCATATACAGGCAGGCCCCTCATCCTCTGCTCTGATCTGGACTGGCTTCCTCAATGCAGACACTGCCCAAGCCTCACATGGCTCTGCCTACGTGGCCTTTCGGGAGCCCTGGCAGTGCTGGAAAGGAGAGAGAGGCTTCAAGAGCCAAAGCACAAATTGCACAGGGCGCTGGGCACACTAGTTTGTCTTCTCACTTCTAAGCATGGGGAGATATTCTTTCTACCATATAGCCATGCTTTTGGTGTAAGCTGTGGTTAATATATGGTAGATACCAGCAGTTCTGCCCTCAAACAGCCTTGCCTAACCCCAGGATTTTGCAGTCTGAAATAGGAGTGATGAGATGTTTCCACACCCTGGAAAGGTGCACCCATGTCTTCCACCCAAGCGGAGGAAAGCAGGGTGAATTCAGCAAGCTGGCAACTCCTGTTCCCTGCCACCCATCCACCCACCCCACAACACTCCTCCAGAGCCTGAATGGGGCACTGAGACAACCTCCAAGAGCACAGCAAGGAGACCACATAGCAGGAGAAGATATGAGGGTACTGGTATAATTTAGGGTCCTCTCTCCACCACGGCAACACAAAGGTTGGACAGGAGGTCTCCAGCAGAAGGACTGCTTCATCTTGCTACGGAAATTTGATTTACACAGCTGGGTGCTAGAGAATCCACTGCCTTCCCAGCTGAATTCAGACACCATTCATATTTAGGAGAGGAAAGAAATCTCTGAGAGAAACCAAGTTTGTCAGGCAGCTAAGAACACTCCAGCCGTGGCTCCTCATCTTCCTCCTCATCCTTCATCTTACTTCCTCAAGCAATCTTCCATACACTACAATCTGGAGAAGCTGGAAGGGGAGCTGGCAGATATGCTGTATCCCACAGAGAAGGAGAATAGGAACAGCTATGGAGCGAGACAGTGTCTCAGGGGACGCGGAGAGAATGGAGAGCTGATGTGGGCTGTCTAGTCTAATAAGGGATCACACCACAGGAGCATGTGCTGGCTTGACAGAAGCAAGTGCAGCCACTTAACCTGAATATGACAGCTGAAGTGGGAGTATTGCTCTGCTACCCCCCAAAAAGGGGAGCATAAAGGAAGAAGGGGAAACCACACAGGCACCACAGCTGCTCTCCCTTCAGGAAGGCTCCACTACTGCACATGGAGACTTCTCCCCGCGTCCCAGGAGGAACGCTGAACTGCCAAGGAAGCTCCCAGATTGGGCTCCTCAAACTCCAGTAGGCCACACTAACCAGCTCAGGAATTGAATGAGGACACTGTTTTGCCTGTTATGAGCCAGTACTTGTTGCCTTCCACTTTCTACAGACTCCTCCTCCTTCGCATGAGCAGCACAAGCTGCAGGTCCACTCTTCAAAAGCAGAAAGTCGCTGCAAGAACTGAACTTATCTCATAAGCCAGGTGCCTAGCTGCTGATGGTCCATGCTTTTTCCGTGATTCTGCCTTTATCTAGCAACCACCCTCCATAGGACAACTCCTGGGAGTCACTTGCTTGTTGTTTTTCTAAAAGAGGACAGAGAAACATCAGAGATACTTCTGAAAAGGTTTTTCCCTTAGGCTGGCAAATGCCAGGGGCAGGCGGGAGGGCTGAGATAAGTGTCTATTTGATCTTCTCTCCCCCATTCACCCTGGATTTTTCCCTGCTTTATGTTCACAAAACGCCGAGGCAGCTAATCGGTGCTCTGTGACCCCTGTTAATTGGGCTGTGTGAGAGAAAGGCGGCACCGGCAGGAGAAATCACACGTACCTGTTACTTTGAACTCGCCTGTCGTTTTCCATCTCCCTGCTTGCAGGAGCTCCAAGCACCCTTCTGTGAGCCGTGGCTGCTCTGTTTTCATCACTATACTCAGGACCAGCAGGAGAGGCCACAAGTTTTACCATTAGGTTGTCCTACTTCTGCTATGCCAAGATAGCAGGAGACAAGAGAGGCATCTCCACCCACCCCAGCTCCCTCCACACGAGGAGACAAACATGATTTTTGTTGAGGGAAATGAGTAGCCTGAAGACACCAATGACCCTTCTTTCACCCAAGCCAAACTGCTCCCCGCTGCCCTGCCTGCCTCTTTATTGCTCCCTATTTCCTCCTCCTGCCCTGCAGGACCAGGAGGAAAGGAGCAGGGGCCCAACATCCATTTCCTCGTCTCAAGAGCGCAGCAGCCTATTTGGGCAAGTAAACCAGAGACAGAAGCCAACTGATGTGAAGAGGCAAAGCATGAAAGAAAAGGGGTGAGATCTGCCAAGTCTGGTGGATTACGCAGGATCTGGAGGATGTGGAAGATGCATATGGTAAATTACAGGCACATTGGGCAATGAGTCACATTTGATCTTTGGGTAGAAGCGAGGGTTGCCTGCATATTTCTGTTGTTTGGTTAGGGAGTGGGAAGGGAAGAGACAAGAATATGAGCAGCAATAAAACCAGAGCAGCCAGAAACATCCCAAACAACAGCTGAAGACATATGGTAGCATAGGAAGAGAAATTCCCTAGAAGCAAGAGCATGCCTAAGATCACGGGCTAGGCAGATTAAGAGAACATTAAAGGAATAAAATAAAACTTAAAAACGTAAGGGCTTCCTGTTTGTTTTTCACCCCTATTTCAACTCTTTTCTCTAACTCAAGCTCCAACTAGGCAAGATTTGTGCTCTTAATGCACACAGGATTTGGGGGTGATAGTAAGATGAGAGAAGCAGAACTCTCTCCCTTCTCCCCACTCAATTGCAGATGCTGCTTTCTGAGCAAAAACTGATAAAAGACAAATCAATGGCTTGGAGAGCTGCATTAAAGGGAAAAAAATAAACAAACAAAAAATCCCAAGATTTTCCAAATGACCCTGGTACATCACTCTGGTCAGCACAGAGCACTGCTAGATATTTGTGAAAGCATGAAGTAAGGTAGAAACAGATGCACAGAAGTGAACATCTACCCTGAATGAATGCAAAACAGAAATGATTTGAGACAGCTTTTAAAATTGTCTTTTAGGATTCCTTAGTTACAACGCCGCATCAGTATCAGTTAATTAAGTGCAATCACATTATTTTCCACAGACATTGTTAGGATTGATACAGGATGATCGTGCTCCCTAGCTGGTGTGTCAACACACTAACCCCGCAGCTCCTCTGCACTTCCCAGTTTATGCAAACTTACCTTTAGGACACTACCCTGAAGCCACGAGTCCAAGGGCACACCAGCAGATCTCTTGCCATCAGCGTGACGTGCAACGAACGAGCGTGGCAGGGAATGGTTTAAATTCAAAGAGGAAACCAGCTCTGTAACCAGCCACTGGGATGCAGGTTCCTACCATCGTGTTGCAACATGCTCCGCGACTCCAGCGTGGAGCAAAGCAGATGATTTCGTTTCCTTCTCTCTTAGAATTACAGACTTTATTTCCTTGAGATATGGCTGAACTTCTAAAATACTGTGCATCTGGAAAAGATACGGGAACATCCAGGAAACACGTAGTTAAGGCAGTCTGTCACATATCCTGCCTGTCTGAATGGGAAGATGACTTGAGAGCTTATCACGCACGTGGAGTTTCTGCTGCTTTATCAGAGAGGGAAGATCTGTGAGCAAAGACTCTTGAAAAAGAGCACTGGATATTATAAAATAACAGCTATCAGCAAAGACTTCTAGTATTTGACAGAGGAAGAATGTAAGTCTTTGAATGACATGGGACACTCACTTTAGTGGACAGTTCCCCAGTCACGGAGAAGGAGACAAGCTGCATGACCCAGCAGGATCAGCTGCTCTTTCCTGCCTTGAGGAACCAGTCTGCTAAGCCAAGAGAGCACAAGAAAGAGGCAACATTGAAGCCCTGCCTAGAAATGTAGGCAGAGCTAGGACAAGAACAGGCTGGTTCTAGTGCAGATGCCAATACACATCGTGTCCAAGGTGGAATGGAGCAAGGAAAGAAGTTATCTCCTCCCAAGCCCCCACAGTAAATTAATGATAGACTTGAAAATTTCTCTGTATCATGGCTGAAGAAAGTTTTATATGAAGGTGATAGATGATACTAAGGGATATCTCAGGGGAGATGTATAATTATACGTCAGCTCTTCCTACATGACAACATTGCTGACAGTGATCTTGCCTGTGGAAAATGACTTTCATTAAGCAGTGGATTCCCTGGCATACTAATAAACATGGCTGGTGAGCTGAACCCAACCCAGCCCTGTCCCAGGAGATCTACTACTGCACCTAGAATGGGAATAAGAACTTTCCCTGACAGTGTGCTAAGACAAAGCAGTAAGAATCTGAGACCCTAAATGCAGAGTTTTCTGCAAGGTCCAAAATCAGAATGACAGAAGTTGCTGGCAAAGGGAGAACGGCAGGAAGCAGAACGGAGGACCCAACACCAGGATTTGTACTGAAGGCCCTGGAGCATCCATTGGTAGCAAAGGACAGGAGGATAATGGCAAGGAGACACAGTTACCCATGATACTGAAGTTTGTGATACTGGTGCACCAGAAAGAGATACACAGCAGGAGAGCCAGCTGAAGAAAGAATGCATTAATCCACAGGGCACAGCTGGTAAAATATTACATCACCTAAAGAAGATTAAGCAGTACTGATGCCAAACTGGAGACTTTACAAGCACATCGGCAAGCAGCAGTCTTGATGACACTGACAGACTTAATGGTATCAGTAAATTACGTCACTTTTTGGATGCAGCTGGAAAGCAAAGAGCCAAGGTTCCCCTCAGAACACATACTCAAAAGGCAATAAATCTGAGACACAGCAGTTCCCGGGGCCTATTTTAGTACTCGAGGAGCCATTCTTGGGCCTTCACACAAACCCGTCTGACCCCAACCTTCCCGAGCACAACAGAGAGGGACCCTCCTTCCTCCGACAGGAGGCCAGATCTTTTTTTCAGCCTTGGAAGGTAAGTCACAAAGGCAGGAGGGTCCCCAGGCAGGGTGAAATGTTGACCATGAAAGGCCCTGATGAGTTGGCAGCTCCTCCAACGATGGAGGCCTCCCTCCCAGCCCAGCTGGATGCCTCCCCTCCGGGTGCTCCTCAGGAATTTGCAGAGAGAGATTCTTCTCTGGGCCCTTCTTCCCCAAGGCTTATCAGACAGTGAGAATGGGAATCACTTATGGGCATAAAGATCCCAGAGCCAACACAGTGTTTGAAGCCTGGAGGCTTCTGCATTGCTCTGGGTCCAGTACCTTGGGCTTTGAATAACAAAAGACAATCCCTTGAGGGATTAAAAAAACAACCTCCTCTCACCCCCCCACCCAGGTAGAGTTATTTGTTAACTAATTCAAGAACTATTTACAGGTTGCTAGATACAATAAAAAAGAAGAGGGAAGGATTTGAGCGCTGCTCCTGCCTTGAAGGAGAGCTGCTAAGGGAGATTTTGACTCCTGAACATTGGGCATGTGGTGGGTACACACCCTTCTGGCCTGGAAGGGACATGCAGTGCTTAAAGCAGGGAAGGGCTGCCCTGCCAACTGAATTAGGTGTGAGGATGGATCACTGCTGTGGCCCTGCTCAGGGCACTGTTTGCCGGCCCCTCTGCGGCCGCAGCGCGCACAGGTCGGCGTTCAAGGCATCAAGTTCTTTTCCTGGTTCTGTGTTTTATTATGGGTGATCTTGACAAGCAGCCACACGCAGCGTATGCCCAACAACAAACCACTCCAGAGGTGATGAAATAAAAACCAAGCCATGGCAGCCAGTATTTCACAAGGAGAGAACACGGTCTCCTGGGTAGTCCAGGACAAAGGGCCTGTGACCTTGCAGCTTGGTTTGATAGCAAAGGCCTTGCTATCGTGATGGCATTTCCCTTCTCCCACGAGTCACCCTCACCTGCATCTGACCCAGCTTCAACCTGTGCTAGCTGATTTTCACCCGTATGATTCTTCCTTTCTGTTGCTACCTGATTTTCACCCACGTGATCCTTCTTTTCTGTTGCTCTTTTTGGGTGGTGATGTCCTTTTCTCAAGAGAAACAAATCTGCCCTGCGAGTTGGAGCCAACCAAAGTAAAGCCCCAAATATAGATGTCATATTCTGCCAGAGCGAATAGGAAAGAGTTTCCCTGTGCTCCCCCTTCAGCCAGGGACAGGACCATTGCTTACTAAGCATTCCTAGATCCTTTAAGCATAAGTGAAGCCAACTTACTGCTGCGTTGTTTGTTACTAGCGCCCATCAACAGAAAGCATGCTCCCAATTCATAGCCATGAGGAAACACAAGGGCATTAGGGCACCGCCAGCTCCTCTGATTGTTCAGAGGCTGCAGAGAAGACCTTAGGGCATTGCAGTGATGATGAGCTCTGTGGGGAATATGGTATTGTGTTGAGGATGATTGGGAAACAGGAGACATGCATGTGTTACAACACAAATCCATAGGAAACAAGTCCTTATTTGCCTTGTTGTTCATGGGAAAATAGGCTCCATGCGGGAGAAGAAAGTCTCTTCTGAGGCAAAAAATACCTAGCCTGAGGTTGCGTTAAAGCCCCAAAAACTTAGCAAATTCATTACTCAGAAGCAGCCCCACAGATCCTGACTTGCTTGGGACAGTGTAAAAGATGAAGCCTCTCTCTTCAGGACTGGATTCAGAGCAGGCTTCTTCCTTTCTCTTCTCTAAGGTACAAACTGCCTTTGCTGGTGAACCACGAGGGAACTGAGGAAGGATGGAAGGTAAAATGAAACAAACCAGAACGTATACATGCTCAAGGACAGAGATTGATACGACACACAAAATCACTGTAGCAGCTTAGCAGCTGGCCAGCGCCCAGACCAGCTGTTCATCAAACTCGCTGGAGCTAAGGAGTCTCCAAGAAAATAATTTCTGAACTTCTGTAATGTTCTTGGGCTAAAAATCAGCTTCAGAACGTGGCCAAATTTCTGGACGTGGTCTGGAAAAAAAATGTAGAGAAATCCTGCACTAATGGTCTGGACCATCACTATTTTGAAATATAAGGCTTAAAAAATAGGGCAAAAATTTTACATGGAGAGGACTGTCTGACCGCCCCTGTATCCGGTCCCTCTCTGGCCAGTGCACCTTCTTTGCCTTTTTCCTTGTCTAAACAGAAGATGTTTTAACTTGCTTTCGCACTTGCTTTCTTCATTACTGCTTTCATCTTTGGAGTATCTGATTTGCAAAATCAAGAGCTCAAAATATAGCTGTCCATTTCATATGTCAAACTCTGTCAGCAATAAGCTGACATTGCAGCCTCCCAAGACCCTTCAGTGACTCTTGCTTTATTCATCCTTTCAAAATCAGTCGCCTTCCCTTCCACCCTGTTAATGTTTTGCCTAACTTCCTTTCCCTGGTTATCCAATCTATTTGTCTCTTATCCATCTGCCCTGGCAATAACAGCACAGCTTTCACACTCCCTCTCTGTTCTTCCACCGTTTGCATTCTTCATTCCCTACCACACACATATGGAATGGTACTTGCAGGACATGCTACCAACTTTTCCTCAAATTCTTCTTTAGAGATTCGTTTTATCCATTTGAGAGGCAAAGACATTTACTTAGCTTTATTTATACTTGAGCTCTATAATTTTATTCCACTGTGCTACTCATTAATCTCTGAATGACCGTGTTATTTTACTGCTGTAATCTCATCCTTCCTTGCCCAACACCTGCCAGCTGCCTCATTTTCACTTTTTACCCTTTAAAAGGCTCACCGTGCACGGCTTGGTTATTATTATAATAAATATTAATACTGGATTCAAGATGAGCAATGTAGCCACCTCATCTCCCTTGCCCCCTCAAGATACCTCCTGCATTGATGATACTGGGTTGATTCCAGAGGCCATACACCAATCTGTGTGATGTATGCAAGGCAGCACTTGTTAAAAGGCAGACTGTAAATAATGCTGATCTTGTTGATATTCATTTGGCATTCATGAATATAATCCAGAGTTAGCAAGGTGATATGTGACTGAGCCCTGAAAGAGTTGTTATAATCAAGGTCACTGGCACAACTGTAAGTAAGTGTCAGCTGTTAAACTCCTTCCCAAAGCTGCTGTTCCCCAGCTCGGCTTTGGGTGAGCCTACCCTGTCTGCCCCAGACATTACACACTGACGGACCTGCTGAATCCCTTCAGATTAGCATGGTACCTTAGTTTAGTTATTTCCACAGGCTGGTTCATTACAGTATCTGTGAGACTGAAACCTTGGCACTGGTTTGCCAGCTGTCCCAGTGGACCTGCAACTTTATTCCCTAGGCGAGACCACAATAAAGCGGTTGCTGAAAGGATACAGCTCACACAGACAGGTGCAAAAAGGCAATTTTAAAACTTCCAAGCATTTTATTGTGGATGCTTTCCCAAAACAAGAGACCTGGGTAACCACCAAACTGCACTTTAAAAAGAGACAGTCCATACAGAGTAAAGAACAAAGATGAACGAGCCTGACAAAGCAGAAACAAGAAGTGAAATACTCGGAGCTATTAAACACAGTCCCCCAAAACAGCCATTCTGCCCTGATGGGTTAGAAGATTTCGGATTCTCTCTTACCTCTTTTGGACAAGAGCTAAAACAAGTGATGAAAGAACAAGCATTAAGAAAAAAAATAGGGTAAAGGCTGTATTCTTAGCTGGCAATTCAACATTCAGGGAATACAGCTCTTCAGATACCATACTGGGAGTATTTCTCAATGCCATAACGAAGGGCATGAGAAAAATAATTAAGGCTGTATTGGTGGGGAGGGACGAATGAAGGAATGTCCTCCTGTTACCCACATTAGAACAAAAAAGGCAGGTGCAAACAATAGGTGAAAGATTCCAAAGTTGTTTTACAGATCCTGAAGGAGCTGAAGGCAGGGGCAAGGGAGAAGATCTACCCAGGGAAAAAGAAATTCCAAGGTGCTAAGTGAAGAAATGATAATAATAATAATAATAAAAAATGAGGTTCCTAAGGCAGCAAAAGCCTCGTGTGATGCCAAGGAAGTCAATTAGATCATTTCTAGCTTGAGTGATGCTCCAATCTCTTGAGATGAAAGAAAAGAAGAAAAGAAGAAAAGAAGAAAAGAAGAAAAGAAGAAAAGAAGAAAANAAGAAAAGAAGAAAAGAAGAAAAGAAGAAAAGAAGAAAAGAAGAAAAGAAGAAAAAAGAAAAGCATCTCACGGGGCATAGATGAGAGCAGAGATATTGTTTTTGTTATTGCCACCTTCTGACACCTTTGTCCACTTTGAATAAATAAAAAGTGAAATATGTTTTTAAGAAAAAAAATGATTATAATGTTTTTCAAGACACAACAACATATAGTTCCTGATGAGAAATAAGATAAAGTCATTGAAAATTGTTGCCCTATCACACGAAAACAAACAAAAAAAAGTAGTAAATCTGCTATAACAGAGTAGGGAAGAACGAATTTTGCCTAAAGAAATGCAGAACAGCAGGAGCTTTTCTGGATCATTTTAGCTGAATGTACCCATCTATGTCACACCATCACTTCTTACTTAAAAACAGCTGCAGAAGGCTCCTGCTGTGGCCTTTGCCGTTAGCTGCAGCTCTGATCTTCCTGTCTTGATACAAGTCATCAAGTCGCATTTCCTGTTGGAATTAAAGTGGCAGCCCCTAGGGATTATGCAGCTGCCCAATTTATATCAGAGCAGATTCTGAAGCGAGCACGAGTGTTTTTTTCAAACTGCTTTTTCTCTTTTTTTTTCATATTATATTCCATATTCTATTAAGAATTTTACTCCCTTGTCGCTCCTCACTTTCCAGGCAGTCGCATTTTGAAACCTTTAAAAAACACCCAGACATTTCAAGGTCTCTGCACAAAAGGTAGTGGCAGGAAAAAAAAAAATACAGGGTAAGCTCTTGGCATCAAACCAAATCATGCCTATAACATAAAATGGGGCAGTGAGATCAGACAAAAAATTCTTCAAGGATATTAGTCATTACATGGTTAGTAGTTATATGATATGTATGGTACGTAAGTGCTATGCATGGTATTTACTAGGATCATAACGAAAAAGAGGAAAGACCAGGGAAACTGCTGCGACCAAGTGCTCTAATAGCCCAGTGTCAGACAAGATCATCTTAAAATGAAGCCTATCCTAGCACAGAGATGCAGACTATCATCCTTTTCTGTTCTCTTCTTCTACAAGGCTTAGCACAACGAGATTCAGCTCAATGAACAGTTCTGCTGCTGCTGTGGTTATGGTAAACAACAATTTGGGGACTGTCATGTGGCATCCCATTAAGTAATCTTGGTAGTTAAACACAAACACCCACGACTCGAAGGAAGTCCCTAGGACACCTTAACCACCAAACAAGCTAAAAAGCAATTTGTCTTTCATAGTTAACTCCTTTAAAAAGCTGTCTGCCAAAGTGTATCAAAACCAACACAAAGTTGCAAACCACACTGCTCTTCCTGAAAATCAAGAGTCATGAAAGGCTACAAAATTAATAATCTTATTTTTGTCAAATACCAACAAGCACATCACACCGGAGCACGCTAAATTGTGCATTGCGAGGGCTCTCAGCTAGGTTCCACTTCCCAAATTACTTGAGAGCACATTATAATTAGCAAAGGTATGCGACAGTTTTATACCCCTTTATGATGCATGATTAAAGCCAGGCAACCCAGCTCAGCCCTCAGTTCTGCATGTCCTCAAAACAGATGTGACAAGAACTGCAACCTCCTCCCACACAGGCTGTGAGAAAGCGTGGACAGATAACGTTGGGGCCATCAAAGAGGCAGGACGCTGTGCAAAACTAATTAAACCTCAAAACTCTTCCGAGAGGTTGGCAGACTGTGGTTTACACCAAGTTAGATGCAGTGTCCTGTGCTTGGGCTGCAGAGCTGCAGCACAAGGAGGAGAGCAGCTACCTTCCCCTCCGAGGTACAACTGGCAGCAAAGTTTATAGCCTCCAGGTTAGCAAGGCTTGGCATGAGAGAGCAGAGCACACATGGCTGTAGAAGTTGTTGCAATAACGTAGCTTAGTCCAAGAAACTGATGATATTTTCCTTGTATGGCAGATTCCTTTGACTTGCCTTCAGGCGAGGACTAAGGAGCCCTGGGTCATCATAAGAAGTCAGATCTAAACTGCCCTTTCTCAAAAATTGTGCCTCTCTCATTCGTGCCCCTCTACCACTGAGGAATCAAGCAAAACTCAACTGGAGGTTCAACTTCTTGCCATTAATGGGGGATATATTAACAATGGCGAGAAAATTCTGCACCAGCAAAGGCCTGTGCTGCTTGAAATCAGGCTAGAGACATGTACTGGAAATAGTTGTATAACAAACAATGAGAATATTAGGTTTCAGGAAAACATTTATTTTTGGATGAATGCTTCATGGCTGGCTTTGTTTCTGAGAAATGCATCCAAGCCATCGTTTGTATTCACGTTTCATTCCTAGAGTAACTCTCAATGTTTCTTCCTTCGTGCCACCCCGCTGCATACAGCACCCTTCTGTTTCCAGCTAGCCTCCTTATTGCTTCCTCTGCAATGCTTACGAACCCATCTCCCTAAAATTCCAGCAGCTATGGTCACTTGATTTATTCCTTCAGCCATTGGCACCACACAGTTCCTGCTGTGCTGGTCTCCCTATCTCCTCTGCAGAAAATGCTTCGTTTCTTATTCTCCTTCCAACAAGTTGGCCCCCCTATGCAGTACCCACTGCTTAGGTGGCCACAGATTTGACTGTCCAACTGCCCATTTCTCCTTCAAGCACCTCATGCTTTCCCTAGCACCACCTTTTGGGTGAGGTACAAGTTCCCACAGCCTCAATGCATGACTTTGTCCTCCTCCAGTTCCTACAGCACCCTCTCGAACATGCACGGACATACCATTAACAGCAACATAGGTACCAACCTATGCTCATAAGCACCCTGACTATAGACTACACAAAAAGGCCCTTGTGTTGCCCTCCCTTCCTTCTGCAGTGACATTACTTCCTTCCACCGTTACGTCTCAGTGTTCATCGGGGTGGTATTTGCACAGGTACACACTGGGACACCGTGGAATAACTGCCCCTTGTCGAGGTGGCCGGTGAGTCACGCAGCCGGGTGCGAGCGTGGCTGCGTGCCCGCGTGTGAGAACTGCCCCCGCACACACCGTGCCAGGGCCTAACAGCTCACACATGATTCATCTCTGATAGTTCGTTAATTAACACAGCTGAGAGGCGGAGGCAATTAAACAGAGCGAGGCAGACGCTCTTAGATCTGCTCTGCTCGTAGATCTGGAGGATTTGTTGCCTTTGGGGGCTATCTCTTGTTTGGGCACCTGAAGTCTAAACCACACAGTACAGTGGAAAAGAGACACACAGGGACAAGTCTTCCACTGCTTGCTGTTTGCAATGCTTGTCAGATGAGTTGGTTAAGGGCAGCAAAACATTTAAACCACTATTTTCTAGTGTTTCTGTGTGAAGAAATAAATTGGCCACATATTTATAGGCTAGATGGTATTGCTCTGAGGATATTTAGATGAAGAAGGTGTAGATGACTGCAATTGTTTTACAATCCAGCTTCTCATCATTACCATTCAGAGCTAGCAAACGCAGCTGCCTGGTTCCTGACACTGGCTCATGCTGAATGTCAACCCGGAGATGCAAGAAATCCTACTTAAAGGACAAATATACAGATATCCACACACACTATAAGGTGGTTTTTGTTTTTGTTTTTGTTTTTCTTTTTTTTTTTTTTTGGTTGAACAATGTCACGTTAATCAGAAATAGAGACTTCAATGCAAGCTCTATGGTTAGGCCCACATAGCAGCCTAAACACTCTGCACAACAGGGGAATCTTTGCTTAACACCTCTTCTAAGCAACAGTAACAGCTGCCAAGACGTCCTCATCTCCACATTTATGTTTTGCTCTTAGCAGGATTCACAAGAGAAGGACAAATAAGAAGCCCTGCAATAAACCCTCCTTCTCACTGCAAGCACATTTCACCGTGTGAGTGGCAATCCTCTAGAATAACGTTTTCAAAGATCTTCCATTCAGGGAGTGTCCACTTAGGTGGGCATTAACAAAGTGTTTCTGCTTGCTGAAACACCAGGGCAACATTTGAAAGTCCTTTTCAACATCCTACAACTGAGCTGATTTCAATGCTCCTCTTACAACTTGTCCCTCTGAAAAGTAGTGGAATCTTCCATGAAAATTGCAGAGCAGCAATTTTTACTCTTTGCAATTCAGAAAAAAAGTGTTGAGGCCTATGTGATGATTTAAACACTTACTGTGCTGTCACAGAACTGATCACATAGATGCAGAGAACAACAGCAGATGTGAATGTTCTCTGTATGTGTTGGGGTTACAGCAGGGTACCAGATCTGAACACCGTGTTTTCTTCCACAGACATTTGCCTACCCACAGGTCTGTAAAATTAAAACCCTGCAACTCAAACAGAGGGGAGCTGGAATTCCCTTCCACTTAGTGAAGAATCTGGCCTGATTGCTGGTGACTGCTGATCCCTTCCATGTCATCGCTCCGAAGCTGTGAAACATCCCTGCGACTGTGTTAATTAGCTCCCCTTGCAAAGTGGTTAAGCCCACGGAGCGAGGTTACTCACGTGATATCCCTGCGCTGATAGCAACCTTGAAGAAGGCAAGCGATCAGGTCACTGATAAACTCCACATCATCCCTGTGAAGAGCAGCTTCCAGTTCCTAATGAGCAGAAAAGGAGAAAAAAAAAAATCCAGTCATCAAACTATTTCCTCCAAATACCCCTGCTGGTTGACTAAGACCAGAAAGACCCAAGAAGTACTTGCACAGCAGCAGAGCACACACTGGGTCAGCCAAGCCCTCCTCACCATTAAAAAAGACAATATAAACTATTACATTTGAAACTGTTTCATTTTACTTTTAATTCACCTAGCCTCAGCTTCTGCTAAAATTGCCTCCTATTACCTCTCTTCATTGCCAAAGTTTATGAGAAGACCTTGAAAGGCTTTTTACTGAATGACACTCTCTAGCCAGAAGACTAAGGTGTTTTTTTTTCTGGAAGCAGGAAAATAAGGTTCAGCGAGGCTGAAATGCTGCAGTTTAATAAGAAACCCATAATCTCTCCTATGTTCAGGTGATGGGCAGGAATTAACAGGTTCATTCTGCTGCTTTGTTTTCCATTCACTAAATAGCAGTAGTGGTGAGTTCAGTTAAAAGACTCGTTCAGAAAATGTGGCAGAAAAGTAGCAATTTCAGATGGACATCCAGAAAATGACGAAGAAGCTAGAGAACACATGCCTCATCCCCACATCTTGCTCCCCCAGGAATTTTGATTTTCCTTTTTTTTTTTTTAACTGGGAGAAAAAAATGGGATAGAGAGTTGTCAGGTAACATGACCTGATCCAAATGCTCAAGCCCAGACAGAACAGTGTATTACCACGTATATCAGGATCCATAAAAAGGATAAACCTCCAAACATTAGTATTTTAGATTAGATTAACACATATCTTACAGCTTTCAGAGAAAATATTTGCCTTTGACAGGCATTTTCAAGTGTTGTTTTCAAAATGTTACTAAGTTAACTCAAGATAAATTGTATTTATAAGCTAGAAAATCACTCACGGCAAGAAAATCCACTTTCCATACGAGTGATCATCACAGCATACAGCAGTTAACAAGATTTAATATGGATAGATAACATAGCCATAACAGCCTATTCTTTTTGGGTTTCAGAGTAAATAATGGATTGAATACAAATTCCTCCTTGAATGTTACTCCACAGACTGTTATACAAATGACTAAGCTAATGGCTAAAGAATAAAGGTTAATGGCCAGAGAATAAAGGATAAATGTTTTGGCACTTATCCAATAAAGAAGAGGAAGTGCTTTTTTATTAGACTGCGGTAACTGCAGTAATAAAGTTATCGATAATAGATTGCAGATTAAATGCTGCTTGCAGTATTTTATTGGAAAGGTATTAATGGCATATTTTCATTATCAACACTACTCCTATTTATTTCTTGCACGATATCCAGAGAAGTTCGTAAGCAGAAGCCTGACACCTGCCCTGCGAAGTATATATTAAAAACATTTATCCTATGTGGAAACTGAGGCAAAGAAAGGCCAAAAGGCAGCCAAAGGCAGCACGGTGACCATGACAGGGGCTTCGAGAAGGTCCCAAGAACCTCTGTGCTGGCCTCCAGCTGACTACTTTGCTTAATGGTAAGTTAATACAAAAACTGCAGCTATTGCTCACCATATCTTGGATGGAGTGATAACACTGCTATTTAAAAAGAAGTAATTAATAGCAGTGATAAGTCATGAGATGCATAAAACTGAGTTCACTAAGTAAGCAGCTAACATACTGCAGGTGTTGCTTATTTTTAGAGGACTTTAGCAGTCACCTGCCTTCTACGAAAGTAAGTGAGGGGGCCAGAAAGGATGGGACGTGACAAAACGTAAGTGTTCAGGTAAGTTACCACAACGAACTTGTGGCTTGTGAAAAATGACACATTAGGACTCACAGTAAAAGGAGGGAGAAAGTGAGATCTCTGCCTCGGGAGCTCCTTTCCTACCCACCCACCCTGCACTCAGTCTCTCCCTTTCCCTCATCCGCAGTATCCCTGTGCCTTAAAACCATCAGTCAACAGCCTGCCTTGGCTGGGACATGACAGCCTTTTGTAGCCAGGAATATTTAAATTGCTTCCCGTGAGCCCTTTCAGCTGCTGTTTGACTAATGCTCATTAAACAGTGGCCACAACCCGCCAAGATAGCCCCGTATCTGCTGGGATTGTTTTCCAGGCCCAGGGGCGACCTTTCACATTTTCGCAGCTCGCAGGTCACTGCGGGAGGAGATACGGGGACATTCCTCGGCTGCTGGGCAAGGTGCTGGTCCCCAAGCAGCACGGACATGCAGGCTCGTGCCAACCCGCCTCCAAATACCTAGTGTGGGACCTTCCTACCTACTGTCCTCACTGTCCTCCTGTGGGCTGGACCCACAAGGTGCACCCCTACGTGTGGTCCCTGCCACAGCCGGGGGGCACGCTCAGTTAAGGGGTGCTCCCTCGCCCCAGGATGGACAAGGACAGGCACTGCATGGGATAGTGAATGCGGGCACGAGGTTGTGGGGTCCCAAATGCAGCCCTGCGTTTGCAGCCCATTCCCCGGGGCTGCACACGTGCAAGGGCGCTGGTCCCTGCCCTCCACGGCACACAGCGTCAAGGCTACGTTTAAGGCGCAGTCAGAGAGCTGTTGTGGTTGTTTACCTTGGAAAACGACACCGACCCATCGCCCTGTGAAGTTCTGGCCTGCTTCTTTTCTGCTCCCGCCTGGGATAGGATAGCACTGAGCGCTGGTTTAACTTCCCCGTGACGGGTCCCCTTGGCTCTAACTTAACATGACAGTTCTCCATCCAGAGAGATTCTCTGGCTTTTTGCCCCAAAATATTGGAATTCTAGAGGTTTACATTTTTTTTTTACCCAGGCAAATTCTCTGGCTTTCTGTCTCAAGACATCCAAACGCTGGAGATGTCCCACATCATGCCTGGAGCACCGCAGGAGTTGTGGGAACGGTAGCTATAAGAGGACACCATGCATGTTTTAACATCTAGGGACCACGAAGAATTAGGATCCTCTAATATTTCCACAGCGTCCCCTAGCCCACATTTTTTAATAGGGAAGAAGGATCTTGGCTTTCCCGATCCTCACTCCACAGCCCACGAAGCCACACGGTGCTCGAGCGAGGGGCGCACTGAAGCAGAGAGGCGCCGGAGCGGCGTGCGGGATGCTCCTAGGAGGAACACCACGATCCAATAAAACAAATAAATAAATAGATAAACGAATAGAGCAGCATCCCGTTTCCTGGGGCGAGCGCTGCCCCTTGGCACCCCTGCAGGCCCGGCCGCAGTTCGGGCGCCGCGCGCCTCCTCGGCCGCCTCGCCGCCACCATCCCCCCGACGCCTGCAACCCTTTTGTTTTTCCCCCTTTCTCTTTGAGCACTGAGCTGTGAGCGCAGAAATCTGAACCTTGCCAAAACGCTTTGGGGACAGAACAGAAAGGAAACAGAAGAGGCAGCAAATCAGCAGAGGAAAGCGAGAGAGGGGGGGAAACACATCTCCTCCTCCTCCTGTAGCTGGAGAGAGCAACAGACAGGAGAAAAGCAGGATTCTCCCCCTCTCCAGCTGGCGTCACACCTCATTAGGGAAAAGCCTGTTTAACGTCTTTCCCTGCCCCCATCCCCGGACTAAATCCCCTCTGAGTGCAGCGGTGGCTGTCGGGAAGGGGCGGACGGGGCAGGGTGACCACCTCGCCTGCCCACCGCAGGGCAGGGCTGGCCCGGGGCGAGGGCCACACACTGGTCCCACCACCATTCCAGTGAAAATAGCCAATTCCAGGGAAAGTAGCCGGCATGGGAACACTGGGATGCCCCACAACGGGCAGGTACGATTAGCCCTGCGGGTGCGCAGCTGAAGGTGACCAAGGCTCGAGTCGGGAACGAGCGGTGCTCAACTTCTCCCGCTAAACAGCCGTGGGTATCTGCTAAGCCTGGCTCTTGCCGGCGCCTCCTTGCGCGTGCCGCTCTCTCCTCCTGCGCAGCACACAAGCGCACAGCTGGTGCCCGAGCGCCAGAGCACGCCGCTTTTTCAGTATGAGCCCAGATTTGGGAGAGCAAAGACTGTCAGCTTGGCAGGGAACTGCAGAAACATGGGTCCGCCAACACGACAGCAAGCGCAGAGCAAGTTACGGGCGCTGAGCTGAGGAAGGAAACACAAGGGTATCACTGCACACGGTGGCTTTGTGTAAATAGCGGGGAGACCCCAGCAAGGTGCCTGCTCCGAGGGCGGCACCACGGCCTCTGGGGCCGCACGGCCGAGCTGAACGGCTGCGGCACCGCCCGGGCCCGCAGGCCGCGTCACCCGCAAGCCGCCGTGAGGGACGTAACCAGCCTAAGCACCGCTAAGCCGTGTCCAAGTTAGCCGCTGGTCTAATATCCCAATCCGTTCGGCTCTATTTCTATACGGCGGCTGTTCGCAGCTTTCCGCCGGGATACGCGGCGCGCTCCTGCGGAGGCCTTCAGGAGCGGGCCCAGGGAGCGACCGGCGGCCATGCCGCACCAGCCCCCACCTGCTGGCTGAAATTCCAGCACTGCCACTAAGTTCAGGATTCCCCTCCTGGATAATGATATTAACCTCCCCTCCTGGATAATGATGGGCAGGAGCCTGGCAATTTCATGCCTTCTGGAAAGCTAACAAATACAGTTTACTGGGAGTGGGCAGCAAGGCATGACAACAGGCACTGCTCTGAAACACTTCCAGGCAAACACCATTCCCCGGAGCGCTCCCTCATGCCGCTGCGTGTGCTTCCCACCTCCGGCTAAGCGCTCCTGCTCCCCTCTTTAAATATCCAGCTGTGGCCAGCTATGCACAGAGGCGGCCAGCGGCAGGAGCATGCAGGGACGCCGGGAGGGACCACCGACCACTCGGTGCGTTTGTTGCGGTGTTTGTTACGATATTCCACACAGATCACGGAGGAAAGGGCAGCACCTTCCATCTCAGTGCAAAGCGCACCCAACAAACTCGTCAGGAATAAAGGCAATGCAACGAGGAACAAGGGGCTTCGATACAGTGGGCTGCCACGTAGCTGCTTAGCGAAGAGGATGGGAAAACTAGAGCCACAGGTAAACAGCAGCACTCAGGTTCAAAAGAAAAGGACAATGCCCTCAAGAGTCCACTTCTGAACTACAGTCAGAAGTGATCTAGCTTAAACTCTTAATCCAGCTACCCAGCCTCCCAGACTGAAGCTTGGAATATATCCAGGCATCTCCAAATAAACCCAGGAGCCAAGCCATTCGCCTCAAGAGGATGCGGCCCCAACGCTGAGGTGAGAGCATTCAAACACCATGGGTTGGTTGCAATGTCAACCCACACGCTGCCCACGAACCCACCCCAGCAGCCAAAGACCGCTCTGTGCAGCACAGTGCCACCCTCCCCCTGCCCGTGGGTGCTGCCACCACAGCAAATAGCTTTCAAATGCACAACTATTGAAATTGCCCAGCATGGAATGACAGGCAAGGAGGGCGATTCCAAGGAATTTGGGGCTCTCCTAAGGTATTCCTGATGCTTTGGGAACACAAAATGCTGCCAATTTAGATCACCGGGATAAAGTCATAGAAAGAAGTTACGGCTCCTGATCCTAATGGAGTCTCCAAGTCACAATCGCCTAATTTAGTGGCTAACTGGAGACACCATCCATGATCCTAGTATTTGAGAGGAGATTACACTCCCTGCCTTACACACAGAGCACTATGGTCCCTCATGCCTCCCAACCTTGATGGACCGCTTGGCAACACCATTCAGGGTTGGTCACAGCTGCTCCGTCTTTCTCAACTTCCCCATGTCCTTGTTTCCCAAGGCCCTGCGGGCCATGGCACTGCAAGAGCCTCCATACTACCCTGGGCAGATTGCTCTAGGTGCCCCTGCTTGAGCAGGGTGGTTGGACTAGACTATTTCCAGAGGTCTCCTCCAACCTCCCTCCCTCTCTTGTCATTCTGTGGCAGCCTTTCTATAGCTCAGGAAGCCATAAAATGCTGGAGCACCTTATGAAGTCAAGATAGGCTACTACTCCCAACTCCTCCACAGAGAGGAGAGGTAATCTCCTCCTGGGACAAGCCCAGAGGTAGCAATGAATCCCTCTCCCTGCCCTCCTGCAGGTAGGGACCGAATTGGCAGCTCTCCTCAAGCAAAGAGCATCTTGGGCACCTCAGCCCCTGGAGACCGAGGACTCGGAGGGAGACGAGGTGGCCAGTACAGTCTCAGGGGCACCAGATGAAGGGCTTTAATAATAGCCAGGGCTGTAGCAGTCCAGTGGGTCTTATCTGATCTGTTGGACTGCTCTGTACAGGGTTAGTAAGTGGGAAGAGCAGCTCTTGAGAGAAGAAAAAAAGCTGACCTGTAAGAAAAGAAATATGATTGGGGGAGGTAGAAGCAAGAGCAGCAAAAGTCTTAAGGCCCTTAATATCTGTCAGGGCCTTTGGAGACCTTGCAATCTCTGCCTCCCTCCCGTAGCTTTCTCCCAGCAGACTTTGAAGGCTATTTCAAGCGCGTTGTAAATAGGGGCATAATGTTACGCCAGAGCTAAGCAGAGGTTTGAGATGACAGCTTTATATTAAGGAGATGGTTATAAACAGAAAGCCACAGGAGAATCTGTCACGTTGCCTCCACATCGCTGCTGTTTGCAAAATCCCCCGTGCTCCTCCATGGGGCTGGAAGTGTGACGGACAACTCCAGCCCTCCTCTCCTCCAGCAGCTCTGCGAAAGGGGCTGCACAAACACTGAGCTTGGATTAGCTCAGTCCCAGCAGGTTTGAAAACACAGACTCTCTCCTGCACTCCTGAAGCTTTTGGGTCAGGCTAGACTTTGAGCCTTGGTTTGGAAACACGCTTAGGGTTTATCCTTCTTCAGCCTCTCTACCAGGGCACCTAGCGACTTGGGGCAAACACCAGGCTGCTGGTGCTCTGAGGCCCTGCACCCAACCACATTAAGCTGCTGGCTCTGCCATTCCCTTAGGACAGAGACCCTTCCCCGTTTGCACAGCACATGGAGGCTTGCTCTCCGACTGGAATTTTTCACTGCTGTGTAATGCAAACAAATACGAGCAGCTCACACTGGGTGGCTAAACTGTATTGAAAAGAGATTTCAGAATGATCAATCTAGTCTCCCTCCTGCCCCATAGCAGTGTACAGACGATAATAATGCGCGCTCTCCTTTGAGCCTAGTTCATCTTGTCTGCCGCGTAAGCGATTTGGGACAAGAACCACATTTGTTACGAATTTTATGCATTGTCAGCACTTAAGAGATATAAAACTGCTGCTGGCTCATACTTTCATGCCGCTGCAAAGTCTTTTCAGATGGACAGCGGTACATCTGAAGCTCTGAAGTAACAAGTGATTAGTTTGTTTAATAGTAAGACAATAACACTTTACTCCTCTGGAGTAGCTTTCATCCTAGAACATCAAAGCATTTTAAAATCATTTAATGAAGCTTCCCAGCACCTGTGAAGTAAGAGGAGGCACACAGCCACACCAAGAGCAATTTTACAGATGGAGAAGTTAACAAAACCCCAGCCTCCTCACTGGGGGCACACTTCACACTTGAGGCCACTGCCATGTCCTCTCTTTCAACAATTTTATTAGTAGCTCAGGCACTTGGAGATCATGCTGTTTCCCTCCAAAAGATCATTTCTCCCTTTCAAAATAATCCCCTCTTCCTTCAAAGCAGATAATCTATGCCATTTACCCATAAGCCAGTTATGCTGGCAGTGGGGCCAGCATCACACCAGCCACTGAGCTGGCTTTACATGACAGACGGACGGAAATTTCAGCCCCGACATAACTGCATAGCCCTGTGGGCTGCAGACCTGGTGTAAAGGCTTCCAAGAAGCCTGGGAGAGACAATTAAGAAACGCAAGTTCAACCTAAATGCATTTAAATGTCTGATCAGGTCCGTGTCTTTACTGCCAAAGTACCAGGGTCATGCCCTTAAAAAAACATAAGGACAAAACACTTGCAAAGTGAGAATGAAGCCACCACTTGACCACTACTGCCCAAGCTGCAAGTTCAACTACTCCAGCTGCAAATAGCCTCCAAGCACAACAATATGAGAGGAAGCAAGGATTTTGAATTGCATCCTGTTTACCTCCCTGTAAGAAAGATATCATTTATTGCCCATAAGTATTCTCCCAAGCCAGCAGCACTTGTGTGGATTATCAGTCGAAGTTTGATTAATTCAGGTAATGAAGCTACTTCTAGAGCCTGTGGTTTCAGGCTTCCCCCCCATACCTTTGGCAGTGGGAGGACAAGCTGAGGAACGTGGTGAGAAGGCAGCTCAGCACCAGTTGTGACCAGCTACTGGGGCCATTCAGAAACCAGGCCACGCTGCATAACAGCATTACACATTGTGGAGCTCTCACAACCCAGGACATCAAAACCTCACTGGTAAAACTAAAACAAAGCAAAGCAAAAAAAACCCTGCAAGCCCACTCTTCACAAATGCCAGATTCAGTAATGAAAATGTAAGCACTGACTGGCTAAATACTACCCGCAGCTGAAGGCTACACATTTTAGCAATGTTTTACAAAGCACCTCGGTTAAGTGTAATCACAGATGCAGTAAGAGCATCAGCACAGCTACCTGTCCTGGCTGCGGCTTCAGGAAACAACATCACGGGGAGGGTTATGGTGCCTCCCCAGACTATTCTGCTGCACGATAAATAAAGAACAGCTGATCCTGCAATGTCACCATCTTCTGTGGTAAGAGGCTTCCTGGGTACCTAGTGGGAGCTCTGCTAAGCCTTTAAGCCCATTGGCAATGTGGTGAACAGTCTGTAGCTCCAAAGCCAAGAGGCTCGAAGTAATAATCCGATTTCAAAGCTCCTCCTCCTCTCCAGCCAAAGGCAGCAAGGGAGGATGAGATCAGACTGTAGATGCTCTTCATTTTAGGCCTGGCCCTTGCACTCATCTGCTCAGCGTGAGCACGGGGCAGAGGAAGGATGAGCACCAAAATCTGGAATGGATCGCCTGGCTAAAGTTTCTGCAAAGATTTCAAGGCTCACTGGGGGAAGTAACTTTTTAAAGGGAATTTTCCCTGCTCCCTGCACATCCTGGACATGCCTAAGCCAGCTTCCACTTTTCTGTTTCTCACACTGCCCACACTCCTGGGTCGAGCTTTTTGCCTCCGCGCGCTGCTGGTGCAATGTGGTATTCGAGCTATGTGGCCGTTTCACCCTCGCACCACGGCAGTCCTCCGGTGAAGGCAAAGAGCAGCTCCCCAGCCCTCAAACCGTTGCCCCCCTCCCTCCAGGGTGTTATTAGCAGCCGCTTGCTAAGCCAGTCAGGAAAAGCTATCGTCTCCTGTGTGCTGAAACAAACATCAAGCACGGAGCGTCCTCTAAGAATGAAGGTGATTCCCTTCTATCTTTTTTTTGCCCCTGTAATGAAAATGAAGGCCTGGCTTTTTGAATGGGGAAAAAATCCTGCTCATCCTTGCCTGAAAAAAAGCAGGATGAAGCGGTAAAACGCATTGAGATAAAGGCCGTAAAGCCTTGCTTTTCTCCTTAATCTGATCTCCCCGGCCGGCCATTCTTCTAACTCCCCTTCAGCTGCTGCCTCCAGAGCAGAGCAGAGCTCCGTGTCCACACCCGGGCCCATCACAAACAAACCCGGCCTGGGGCTCAGCGGGGAGACGGGTTTTAAAGCGCTACCAGCTCTAAAGAGCCCTCTCCCTGGCGCGGGGCCGAAGGGAAGCAGGGCCGGCCACAGAGCCTGCAGCCACACACAGGTAGCCCACACATTGCTGCTCGCAGCGCGTGGTGAGGGATGTTCCACAGCAGCGACACACCCAAATCCATGTGCCTATATATACATATATATACTTTTGTTTAATTTAACAAAGAAAAGTCAGAGAAGTACGAAATCCACGCCTACCAACACCAACCTGATGGCACAGTCAACCAGTCCCTCAGAGACAGGAGTGAATCTTTGCTACAGGCTGAGTTGCAAATAAGTCCAAGAAATAGTTTTAAAACTACAGGTCCATTCCACTGCTTATCAGTCTGTAGTGCCAAAGAAACCCGTTAGTTGCGTCTCCCTTAAACCTGCTTTTGCACTATCCTGGAGAGGGAAAAGCTTTGCTGTCAGCATCTCTGTATTTGTCCCGAGCTTACGCAGTCCAGCCGCACCCCGGTGTGAAAATTGATGGCTTTCACACAGGTTTCCTATTATTATATGTTCGGTGAAACACCGATGCTACCATATTAATGAGAGGTATATGCACTAGAGGATAGGAAATGAGGTTTTAAGTCTGGCAGATATGGAAAGGCGAGAGTTCTTCACACAGCCATCCTTACAGCACATGCTGTTACAGGAGCCAATGCAAAAATTAATCTGAGGAGAAGTTACCTCTTTGAGAATCCTTAAACCCGACCTTCAGTGCAGGTCGAAACTCTGTATTTCACTGCATGTGTAAGAGCGCCCCGAGCACTGTGGCCCTGCGGCCTGCAGCGCATCCCACTCCTGGCTGCAATCCCACACATCCTCGGCTCTCCCGCTGAGCTCGCGGGCCGTGCTCTGCTCCGCGGAGCCGTCATCTGCCATGGGATGCTAGTTCAGAGAGGGGAAAGAAAAAGGAGCAGGGAGGAGATGGAAAGAAAGCCCAACAGGACCCACCAATGTTGCCAAGTGACGGTGCGGCGGCTGCGAGCACGCGGAGCAGCTGGGAGCAGAAGCGGGAACCTCGCAGGAATCCACATTCCTCGGATGGCAGCTGGGGGAAATTTAGCAGGGAGAAGGGTCTGGCTGGAAAAACAACGCGGTTTTGTGACACGCTCCGAGTGACGGGACGCTAAGGTTAAGGCGCAGGCGGCCAGGGAGGCGCCGCGGCGAAGCCCCCCTGGCTCGGCTCACACGCGTGGGCGCCGTGGGGCAGGGCAGAGCGCCCCGCGTGGGGCTCAGCAAACGGGCACCCCGTGCTCCATTCCACATCGGCCAACGCTGCTCTGCAGAGACGGTGAACAAAAGCGCTTCCAGCTCTCAATCTTTCCATTGCACGGGCTGAGTATCTTCTTGGACATACTTTCCACAGGGGAATTTTCCTCTAGCTGAGCTCCGTATTGTTTTTACAGCCACTGAGTTCACGGGGTGCTAGAAGCATTCAGCTATTTCCGCAATAATAGTTATTTGCCAGAAACAGCAAGTTATTACTAATGTTAATAACAATAATTATGTCTGTAAATGTTAACGCTAACTGTGCTCATAAAACAGGTATTATAAACAGGGTCATAATTTTAAAGAGGGACAATAAAATATTGCCCAGACACGGAGGAAACTAAGCCTACTGCTGTAACATTTGTTCTACAGACGTTATTTTAGAGGACCTCCCCCTCCTCCTCTGCTCTCTCCCATTCATTGTTTCACTATATTTTAAAAATCAAAATGCAGGTTCATTGCATCCTGTATATTGTAACGGCCAGCTTTGCAAATCAGTGCACAAACGATGGCCCTGGGTTATCGGGAGATCCGCACAAAACGCTTCTGTTACACGGAATAGTTGATCTGCCTGAAGCAGGAAAAACAGTAACAGCTAATTATATAACCAGCTTGTAAAAGTGTTATTTATTGGGATCGGGAAAGCCCTGGTTTTTATTCTCACTTCATGCATTCAGTGATGAGAGCTAAACTTCTCCCTCTTTCCTCTCCTCCCAACATCCACTCCCCAAGTTGGATGATTTTTACCTGGGGCTTTATAGCACGTGCAATCTTTGGGGGCAAACAACGCCGGGAATCGTGTGTTAGCAAAGTAGCAGCACACAGATGCTGTTCTGTGTAGATAACAGAATAAAACTGGAACAATTTTCCTCTCTACGGCATGTTTAGATAAGGCAGCCCAAGGACTCAGGGGTAAGCTCAAAAGTTGAACATTTTACTTTGAAAGGCTATTTCTAGCTGTTGGCTACTGGAACTCAGATCTGCACCTCTCAACTAAGTGATAAAATGCAATAAAAAGAGCTTGGCCAGAAGGTGCCTCTCCCTTGCTCACTCTCTCTGGTTCTTTTAAGGAAGAAACGGGAGCACCGGCCATTCTGTCTACTAACTGAGCGTAGCAAAAAAGCACATGTGGACCTTGTTCTCATTTAGTTGCAACTTGATGTCTCCGGAAATCTTTCCTCAGGAGTACAGTTTTCCCCGTTTCTCCAAAAGGCTGGAAGAGGAGAATCCAAGCGGGAGAAAAATTAAACTAGTGGCAACAGACCTTGAAGGTCTGACAGTGACCTGCAGCACTAAGGTCTTTGAAACTGCTCTCATTTGCCAGAACATAAATTAGATTCCTCACTAGGTACAGCACCCGGGTTAATGGGAGCTTTATAAAGCCTTCTTTGAACATACAGATTATCCTTTGCAAAAAAAAGACTAATCTTGTAGTTTAAAGTACAGTACTTGGAGCCAGGAAACCTACTGCCAGCTTTGTCGAGCTGGGTGACTTCAGGCAATGCACTTGAGTGTTCTCTGCTGTTTTTCAATAGACACAAAATATAAATACCTCAGTCTCCCATGCAGCTTAATATGTGTGGGACAATGAGCGGCCGCTTTGCGATTCAGGCCTCTCAGAGCAGGAGGGGATGCCTGGCCCCCATCTAAGCACATTTGCTCCAAGCTCCCCTAACAGTCAGTCCCACAATGACAGTGGGCCCAGCGGCCCCAGGCAGTTCACAAAGTCCAGAACTCTGAACTAGAATATTAAAAAATAAGATTTTTCAGCAAAGAAGTATCATCTCATCCTGTTCAGTGCTTATGATCCAAGGAGGTGCTCAAAAGGGGCAAAACAGTATTAAAAACAACTGAAATACTATCACAGAAAGTAAAAACAAAAACAATCAATCAAAAAAACACAGGAATTTCAAAGGTAAAATACAGAAAAGTTTCAAAAAGTACAAGACAAAGGGGAGCATTCAGCATTCCGCACAATCACTACCACTTTGTTTTAAAGGATAAATTCATCCTTGACATGTCTGTTGTAAAAACCAATATTGGTGCAGAGTTTCCTCTCGGAATACGAATTCCATTCCTCTCAAGCTTCCAAGTTCTTCGTATATCATCTCTTTTGAAATTTCAAATAAAATGAGGGACTCTTCAAAGTCAATCATAAACCTGCTCCAAATAAATACCGGTCCTTATCTTGGCCAAGGCATTCACATGCTGTCACTGCTCAAAAACACCTACTCGCCCACGAGCACAGGTGACTGAGACCTAGTCACCCCCAGAGAAGAGCTTGACAGGTCTCAGTAATAACAGAGCTTTAGCAACACTTCAGCTCCAAAGGCTGTTCCTGACTTATTCCCTTCTAGCACTAGGAATCCCAGGAAGACATTTCAACTTTGTAACCTCCAGGCCACTTAAAAAAAAGAAAAGAAAAGAAACAAAAGAAACAAAAATACACCACCCTTCCACATTGCACCCTAGGCTCCAAGATTTCCTCAGTCTTGGGTTATATGTGCAGAAGAAAGTGATCAAGTCACAATAATGTCACCTTGTTTTCCTCTAAAATAAACCTGGGCATCGGGAAAACTCTCCTATGAAGCGCAGCAAAATTCCACTGGGGCATTTATAGCAGACACCCTTAACGAGCGCAGAGGCTGCAATCAGGGAACTGCACTGACAGAACTGCAATCTGCAGATTCAGGGAACTGCACTCATATATCCATTTCTAGTTAGGGTAAAAGCCAGGAATTTGCCTTTTTTTCCCCAGAAATGCCCTTGCTTTGAAAAGGAGGAACTTTTTTCAGAAATGCCAGATTGACTTTCAGGTGAAGTATCATGGTTATTTTTCAAATAAAAAAAAAGCAGCTATTTTTCCTTGGGGCCCTTGCAAAACAGCCATAAGAGTTTGCTCCACTGCCATTCACTCTTTGGAGCGCTCATCTAAGGTCCCAGTTGCCGTGGGCTCCAGGCTGCCCAGAGGTGAGGGATTAATTCTCACAATAGAGCAGCCAAGGCAGGAGCCCCAGCTCCTGGGGGGCCACGGCAGAAGGCTGGGCCTGCAGAGCAGGCTGCCTCGCCAGCCCCTGTACTTCTCACCGCCATTTCGTGCTCTCCCTAAGCTTACCTTGAAGGGCGGGAATTTCGTTTATTCCCACGGATGGGAATTTCGTTATTCCTGCAAAAACCGCGTGCTGGGGTTACACGTGAGCCAGGTGCCAGGCCTGGCACAGCAGTGGGCAGCCCAGCGGCCCCATCCGCGCTCTGCTTGCTGGCAGTCCTGCACAGGCTGAACGGATTCGTGATTTAGGTGTTTCAGTGCTGGTTTACACCAATTAGCTCAAACTCGGATAAAATGAGAGAGTTATTACGGTTTCGTCCACCCACAGCCCAGCCCTCGCATCTCCTCCTGGCAGCAGGGGCACCCAATTGCTTCTGTCCCCCTGTACCTTTTTATTTTCTCTTTTTTTAATATTAAGAAAGGCTCTGAGCCACCTTTACTACAGAGGCAGATCACACTCTCAGTGTAATCCAAAACACGGGATTCAGCTGTTGACAATTTAAGTGCAACCTCATTTATTCAGATACAGCTTGTGAAAGTATTCCAGTGAGATTTGGTTATAGGTGAATTTTTAAGTGTCTGTTTTTTTTCCTACCCACAATCATAAAAATCATCTGGGACAGAGAAAAGGCCATCAAAGAAAGGGCCATTTCATTAGTTTTATCTTCAGCCTTTATCTAAGCCAGGTAGCAGATACACAAGAGGACCCCACGCATCTTTACAGAGTTTCACCTCACTGCAGCCACGTGGGCTTCGCACAGATAAGCTATGTGACTTGCCCAAGATCACACAGGAAACACGACGCAAGGCGCTAAAACTGGGCCTAACAAGTACCAGACTAGACCTCTGCGGCATCAATCCAGCTCTAATTTGGACGGGATAACTCAACGCTCAGCTAGAAGATCTATTCCAAAGGACACAGTGTGGAGATATCCATGAGAAGAAGAGATGTGGTGTTTTTCTGCGAATCTCACCTCTGTGCTTAAATTCAAGGACACAACTTAAACGAGAGTCCTGGGTAGCACTGCCACAGTCAGGGGCCTGAGGTGCTGACCTTGCAGACTGCGCCACTGCTAGACGTGCTGGGAGAGGAGGCCAGTGGTGGGTTTATCACAGATCACAGAATATTTAAGGCTTCTAGAGATCATCTAGTCCAACCTTCCCGCTCAAGCAGGCACGCCTAGAGCACGGGGCACAGGGTGGGACGTGGTTTACGCTGCCCCCCTCGCCCCATCACAGAACAGGTACCCAAAGACCAACACACTTCCTAAGTCCGCATGGGACTTCAATTACGTGACCAATTAAGGGACCTCAGCACAAGCACCAGTTCTCCAGACACTTAGAGCCCACAGCCTCCCACTTGGGCAGCAAATCTGAGGCTCTTTGCTCTTTCAGGGAGCCAGAGTACGTCTAAAACCCTCACAGTTCGGCCTGCTGCCAGCCCCGAGCCCCCCTGTTCTAACTATCCATGCTGGGTTTGAAGCAGGCGGCGGTGGCAGGGCCCGGGCAGGCCTTGCTCACCCAGCACAGCTCTGGAGCGAGGCCTCCCTTGGAGCAGGCCCCTGGAGCAAGGCGGGGCACAAGGCGCAGCCTAAGAGGCAAACACAGGCGCTCGGCGCGTCCCCAAGCTCGCGTGTGTCCCCAGGCTCGTTGCACACAGGGCCTGCACACGACCAAGAGTGCCCGGAGGGCAAAGCACCGTTCGGACACGCGCGCCTCAGCGGCGCCCAGGCCGACAAGGGCAGCACGCTGATCAGGTGCAACGCGCACACATCATCTGAGCAACGTCGGTGTGCCCAAAAGCTCCCAGGCTGGAGTGCAGGAGGCCCCAGACTTCCCTAAATCATTTCTTTAAAGTTTGTAATACCACTTTTCCTTCAGCTTTTACCGACACCACGGTGAGATTAAGCTCCATTAATGTGAGACGTTTTTAAACACTGGAAACTGGGGCTAAACTTGGAATTATCTGCGCTGGTGTAAAATTATACGTTAATGCACACAGAAACCAGATTAGAAGACAGATGGTGAAGAGGAAAAGAGAAGAAAGGAGAGTGGATTGGATATACATATGTGGATTTACATTTCTGTGAGCTTGGCACAAATCTTAAAGGCATTTTTTCCTTCTAGCATATTAGAAAGTTGCCTGTCTGCTGGTACGCTAGATAAGAGAAGAAAGAGCAGATGCTTTTGAAGGGCTTTGTAGTGCGAATCTTTGGCAGGAATTTGGAGATCAAGGTGGGTAGGAGCACTGGAGGAAGGAAGCTCTTCCAGAGACAGTGGAAGCGTAAAAAAGGGAGAAGCGAGAGGAAAAAGGAAATTCTGGTGAGGCAAGAGGAGCTGGCAGAGCTCAGGCCGCAAGCAAGGGTGGGAAACGGGCGGCTGAGCCTGGGCAAGAGCAGCACACAGAGCTCTCAAAGAGCAGGAGCAACGGAGTAGCTGTCAAAAATGAATTAAAATCTGTGGGAAGGCCTAGGAAAAGAACATGAAACTTTATTATGCTCCTGCACGAAAGTACAATGTATCTGCACCTTGAACACTACATACAGTTCTGGTCCCCACATTTGGAACAAAATAAGTAGAAGTGGAAACGCAAGAGCAGGGCAACAACAAAGATCAAAGGCATGAAACAGCTTCTGCGGGGAAAAACAATTATGCGGGATGATAAAGGTCCATAAAATCGGGAATGGCATGGAGTCCTCGCAGTCCTTCTGAGAAAAGACATGGAGGTATCACAAAAAATTATCGGGTTAAAAACAACCAAAAGGAGATACCTCTTCACACAAGTAATTCAGCTGTCAGTCTCTTTGTTACAGGATATTTTGGACGCCTAAAGCATATATAACTTCACAGAACAAATTCATGGAAGAAAAGAACCTACCAAGGGCTTTTAATACAAAAGGAAGTCCTTGAGCTAGAGGTTGGGAGCCCAGTCGGGGGAAGGATCATGGCTGGATTGCCCTGTTCTGACACCCTGCCCTGGGTATCCGCTACAGAGCAGGAGACAGGATGCTGGGCTAGACAGACCTTTGATCTGAGCTCGTACATCCAGTCCTGTCCACCAGGCAAAAAGGGGGTTGTGTTTCATGAACAAGCGGGACAGGGGGTAGTGAAACTTGAACAGGAGACAACACAACTCACAGGGCAAACACTGGAAATACTGCTTGCCTAGAGCTGAATGTCACAGAGGAGCTCCCTTGAATGCAGGCCTTGAAGAATCTTGTTAGAACATTAATATGAAGGTTACGGATGATTTTTTTGGCAGCAGGTATATGTATAAACACAGAAGAGTGTTTCAGATGTAGAAGGGAACAGAGACTTAATTTCACGTTACTTGGGATATAAGGAGGGAGAGAAAAAGGAGGGGATAAAAGAATGGTATTGAAGAACACTTCCAACATGTAAAAACTGCACTCTTCTCCAATGCCTCTAGCTATAAGCAGAAACGAGAGGGGGAGATGAAAAATGCAGCTTGACATGCTTGTTCAGCTTCAAGAGACAACTTTCAGATGAGGCAGTGGAGATGATCACGTAATTAAGGCGCTAGACAGACACAGGGAGATCAGAGTTCATGTCCCAGCTGTGCCACAGACTTCCTTCGTGATGCTGGGCATTTCACTTTGTTGTTTCATAAAACTGAAAAAAAACAAACCTATTTTGTTCATGCACAGGAAAGCTGTGAGGCCTGAGACGCGCTGCAGTGTCTGAGGAAGCATAGTTAGAATAGCAAAAGCTGAATACTTGCATTCCAGCACCAGGATTCACAGGATCCTGGAGCCAAATACAGGACTGAGCCAAATACAGGGATCTAACTGAACTGTGGAGCCCCAAGTGAGCAGGAAATAACTTTATCTCAGGAAAGCAATCCAGGGAAATTAAACCTGTTAAGGTACGAGTGGAGGAGATATTGCCTGTCAAATAAGACACGGAAAGCGCATTTAAGGAGGTAAAAAGCTTGCAATGCTCCTGCAAAACAACACGGCCAACTCTGCACAGGAGTTAGGGTGGCCCGGCAGGGGTGGCAGAGAAACAAGCTTGCTGGGTACAATGGGCAAGCCCTGTAAGATCCAAGTCCACACCCAAGATGCATTGAATTCTTAGAAATACAGAAATAATGCTTGACCTAAATTTTGCAAAGATATAAACTGTCTGCTGAAAAAATAAATCCCAACACTCTGGAATATAAACCTTATATCATATGGATATAGCTATTTCATGAAAGGACATATAAGCTGACTGACCTGGGATACCACGGTCACCACAAAATTTTCAGAAGCAGCAATAAAAGGCTGTTTTCATCTGCTTGGATGTTGCACTCAAATACTTAAGCCACTCTGATACCTTTAGATTTATACTTATCTAAAGCTAAATTTGAACAGTGGCAATAGCCAGGAACAACGGAAGCTCCTTCTGACTTATAGCAGTCATTTAAGATATATTTCGAAACACGCAAAACAAATATTTGCCAAAAGGTGCAAAACAACTCAGCGACCGAACTGGCAGAAGATACAGAGAAGAGCCCAGAACAGACCTTACTGATAGGATAAATTAAGCCTTGACATGTGTGGCTCCCATCTGCGAGGGCACAGAGGAATTCATAAACTTGGTTTCTGTGTATTCCTTGGGCTGTGAATGAAACCTCGTGTCTAACTTCGTAGTGTTCGAGCTAGACGTCAGGCTGACACCACGCGCCCCTGCCCGTGTCCCCTCCTTGGCCCCCAACACCTCTTGGCCCCAGCCCCACAGCAACTTCTCCCCCTGCACTGGGGTCACCACGTGACGCATCCGGATGGGTTTGCAGTCTCCAAAGGGGCCGGCTGGTCCAGGTGTCTTTGCTGGGTTATTTTGTGCAGGGATCAGCCTTTCCATGGCCAGCACAGCACGGGGCGGCGGAGGCGGCAACTGCGGGCGCCGGGCTCGGCAGCGCCCCTCGGCACAGGCTGCTCCGGGCTGCGCGCCAAAAACTGGCTGCGGCTTCCACGCTCTGAAGGAAAACTGCACGCGAGAGCCCCAGATCTGCATTTTCCAGAGCCCCCAAGCACCTGAGGATTAGCAACAAACCCGGGCACAGAGGCACAGAAGCGCTGAAGTTGGAAGGGACCTCTAGGGATCATCTAGTCCAACCCCCTGCTCCAGCAGGGACACGCAGGGCACGGGGCACCCAGTCCCTGGTCAGCTAGTGGCAGCAAGACATTTTTATGTGCAAAACTGGCCATAGTAACAGCCAGCTCTTTGAACACAGCTCAATCCTCACCAACTTCACCAGGGCAGCTCGAAAAGTTGTAGTGCACTTTAAGTTGGATTCCACTTTTTATCCAGAAGCACGTTAATACCGATCCCGAGCAAATGGTTTATTCTGTAAATAGGAGGGAACAGTCATGATTTTGTATCATCAAATATTAAATTAAGAATCCAAGGAAATATATATTAGAGCCATAAATGGCTTAAAGGTTTATAGAAAAAAAAAAAAAGTATTGAATTTAGTATAAAAGCTGAACTTTGTCTGTAAATCTCCACATCTTAGCAAGATCGAGCGACAATCCACCTTTTACTAAAAGCACAACTGGCAAAAATTAAAATCAGATTTAAATGAAAATTTGCCATGGATTTTCACCTTCCAGTTTAAACAAACAAACCCATTTAAACTTCCTTGAGGTTCAAAGAGAAGGGATGATCAGAGCATTCAAAATACCTCTTTTTCAAGCGGATCCACACCAACAACCTTACAAGAGAGGCTGAATTTACTGAAATACCGAGATGGATATTACGAGGCAGTGCAGATACCGAGAGCCTAAGGATGCTCTGCTTTTTGCTTTGGCCACCACGTGTGCGAGAGGCATCTGCAACACGCCGCGCTGGAACAGGTACTGTCAAAACACAGAGCAAACCTTCCCTGTCGCCTTAAGTCACATACAATTAATTCAGACTAGAAACAAGCTGGCCCGGGTAGCCCTTGCCTCGGTGTGCCACGTAATGGAAGAATGAAGTGGCATACTGCATATTTTGCTGGCAGCAACATCATTGAGATTACAGAGTAGATGGCAAAGCCCTGGGGGAGAAAATACTGTAACGTTGTGAACAAAAAGTGGCAGTGAACCTTGTAGTTCCAGGTACTTCTGCGAACCTTCCTTCAGCACCAGGCAAAATGGTTCAACTGGAGAGTTATGGAAGTTAAGACTAAGGGCTACAGGAGGCACAGATTAGCATGGTATTTGCTGAGGAAAAAATAGGCACCTCCGCGTTTCCTATAAGGGAAGTCAAGCCAGCAGCTAGCGAAAAACTGGTAGATATAATTAATTTGAATTTTCCAAAGCCTTTGGTAATATTAATCACCGCAGCCTATTAGGGAAACCAGCCATGGGGTGAGAGGTAAACATCTGTCAATAGATTAAAGCTAATTTAGAAAAAACGAACAGCATGAATAAACGGCCAGTTTTCAAGAGGGTTAATGGGGGAAGTCCCAGGGGCGGATACGACGATCAACATTTAATATATTAAATGATCTGGAAAAGGGCGCATATACTGGGAAATGGGGGGAAAAACGTAGATAATGCAGTTCGAGAGGTAAGTTAAACTGGAGAGTGTTCTGAAAAAAAAATATCTGAAGCTTCTGCACAAATTACACCAAATAAAATTGAGTACGTACGAGCCCAAGGTTATGCAAATTGACATGAAGAGTCCGAACTAATTGTGGACGCGGATAGGTTCTAAATTAATTGCAGCTATTTGGAGAAAGATCTGAGTGCCCTTTTGGACAGCACAGGGAAAACATCTGCTTAGTGTCCAGTCATTGTCAAAACTGCAAACCAGATGTGTAACTGGTATTAAAGAGAGATAAAGAATGATATGGCAAACAATTTCAGCCATGAATGCTACACTCAATTCCGCTCTGTCTCTGTAACGAAAGGAAATATCCAAAACTTGAAAGTCAAGAAAGGATTGACAAAAGTTAAAGAGTACTAGAAAGAAGCTTGCCAAAGAACCCATTTACAAAATACATACAATTATGGTTATGATCAGACTCTTTGCAATCTAGTTAGCATGAATTTGGATGACCAGTGATTCAGGAAAAATAAAAAAGG
Organism: Nothoprocta perdicaria; assembly: GCF_003342845.1. NCBI lineage: Eukaryota > Metazoa > Chordata > Aves > Tinamiformes > Tinamidae > Nothoprocta > Nothoprocta perdicaria. The sequence goes on from NW_020456132.1 coordinate 1,344,003, forward strand.
TTTGCTGAAGGAGAATTCTAATGATTTTCCAATATCTGGGCTACAGGCTACATTTGAGGCGAGATGAGTATAAGAGGTGAAACGATCAAGTATATAATACATAAAGCAGGCAGAGAAAGCCATCTGGATGCACTTACGCTCCATTCCCACCCTCTTTTTCTCCCAAAGAGACAGGAGTAAGGAGTGGTCCAACAGAATAAAAGACAATAGATTTAAAAGTGATGAAAGAAAATATTGCTGCACCCATACATTATTAACCCACAGAACTCTTTTCTGCAAGGTAGTTATTGAAGCAATAACCCTAATAAGATTAAAAATTACAATGCATCAACAACGTCAGCGACAGCAGCAAAGAGAATTCTGCAGTTTTCCCACTTGTCTTTGCGGGATTTTACTCTTTCTTCTAAGGTATCTAATATTAGGTATGACTCAGGACGGGAAATGAGAACAAGCTGGGCCATTGGCCTCATCCAGGACCTGCTCAGGAGGTTCAATGTGAAGAGGCAGACAAACCCTGGACATGAAAGTATCTCAACATGAAAGAGGAAGGAAACGTGGAGGACATGATCTTAACTTCATTGTGTGGGATCCATTCAAGGAAAAGATGGTTTAAGCCGGCACAAGAATAGGCGAAATAATGCTGAGAAACAGGGCTTTTCATGTCTAAAATTATTCATTTTTCGGCCTTCTCTAAAGAGTGGAAGGAGATGATATCAACTCTGCAGTTACTGTAACTGCCTCTTCCCACCCAAACCAAATAGGAGACAATTTCTGCCTACGTTTTTCCTATCCTCAAATATCCATTTGGATCACAACAGGGATTTAAAGCAGAGTAGCTGTTGCTGAGCGATCACATGCACAGACAAAACCTGCAGTGGCCATTGAAAGCAGCGCCAGATAAGACAGGAAGGAGGGCTGCACATCTACTCTGATGGTCCCATAGTGCAGTCCACTCTGTGCCCCTGCGAGCAAAGAGAAAGGTGGGTTTAAGATGATGACCTTGACAGCCATCCAGCCCCAAAGAGCAAACAAATTATCTGAGGAGGTGCCGATCATCTCATGGTAAAAGGAAATCTTCTCATTGAAAAGTATCTCCATCAAAAACCGAGCACAGAGCACAGCCAGCCAGCCTGTGTCCTTCTCAATGAACCCTGGAGCACTGACTCACACAGCAAGACCGCCACCGTACATCTGGTGTCTGCTTCCTCCTCATCCCTTCCCGTAAAGCCCCGAGCCACTCGCTCAGTACTTCAATTTTGCCCAAAGAAAGCACGTCTCAAGAGCACAAAAGCGGCTTCTTTGTCAAATAATCACACATTGGTTAATGGGAGGAACCCACTAGTGACTCATAACACTAACCAAGCACCATCTTCCAATTCACTGCATTGAGCGTGAAATATGCGGAGGAGCAAAAGGCATGTCAGGTCCCATTTCTAAGCCTGGACTATTTGAGAGATGTTCTCTGCCACCTCTTTCTCACCGTGACGTATTCTAGTGCAAATGCTCAAAGAGTGGAATTTCCTTTATTTGCTCAGAAGCTCTTGCTTGTATTCAGGACCAATTTTCCTCCTCCTACAGCTTAGGTTGTTATTTCTATCACCCAGTTGCCTTGGCTCTGCTTTAGTTACAAGCAAACATCACATACATTGGATATACTAAGGTCTCCCCACCCTTCTTTACATTAGGATCATCCTTTCACTGTTCTTACTGGTGACACTCTTGACTTCCTCATAAGTTTAAAATCTTTTTAGTATTCAGAAACAAGAACACTTGCAAACACAACAGGCAGTTTTAAACAACTGTTTTGCTTAAGTATTCCGAAACATTCAAAACAAGATGTCCAGCCCACAAGAAACACAACCTGGTGGAGTCACAATTTATTTTTTAAGGTGATAAATATTGGGTTCATTTAGATTCTCTGATTTGGTGGCATACTTAGATCATATTTTCCAAGCATCTTCAAGAACTGAGGTTTTAAGTAAAATCCTCGATACTGAGACTGTGGCCACAACCACAATACATGATACTTGTTCTCAAAACTCAACTGTTTCCACTGAGTAGCTCTGGGAGAATTTATGTCCAGTTACGACAGCATACAACTTCCAACTTGAATTTCTTTCTCCATGCATTTAATCTCTGCAAGCTCTTATCCTAATGAGCAGTACTCCTTTAGCATGTTTAACATCCAGGAATTTAATTAGTACACTGCTTATTTCTGTCTCTGGGTCACCAGTGGATTTAAGGCAGATTCTCACTCTGTTACCTATAGCACCCTGATCCCCATCCTCTCACAGTACCCTGCACTTTACAATCACAGTTTTACCTAGAGTGGGGACACAAGACCTGTTTCTTTGTGGGGGTGGTTTTTTTTTTTTTTTTTTTTGTTTGGTGTTTCTGTGAGAATTTACCTGTAGCAGGTCATGTGCATTAGTGACTTCTTTTATCTTCATGCTTTGAGTTCCCAAGGATTAACACAAAATGATTTGCCCTTAAATTGCACTCTTTTTTTTTTTCTTTTTTTTTTTTTTTTTTCATTTGTTTGCTTGTTTGTTTTGCTAAGCATTGTAAGCAAAGCAATATTACATCAACAAAGTGCTAAGCATCATCTGCTCTGAGGAACAGCACTGCTATACAGTCTGATAACAGCATTGCTTTGCTTAAACGTCTCAACCCACGGAAGCTTCTGAAAGCATGAAACTGAAGGGGAGGCTAAAAGTCATGTTATTTCCCATCTAAAGCATTACTTTGCTCTATGCATCTACATAGACTACTGTCTACATGACACTACTAATCAGCATTAAGTCTTAATTTAAGTCCCTTATGAAAGGCACCGCTTGTGTATTGAATGCACTGGAGAAAGCAGCTGGCAGAGGAGGGCAAGTTACTGGAAGCCAGGGCTCACGCAAGACTTTCTGGAAGCACGTAAAGCGCCTGGCACGTGTCCACAACCACCACCCCGCGCGCTGGGGCAGCGCCACCGCGACTGAGCAGCCCCCTTCCCTTCCCTTCCCTTCCCCACCGCCTCTCCTTCTCCCTGCTTCCCTCATGAGCACAGAATGGGACACGCTGCATTGCTCTCAAGCGCAATGCAAGAACAGAGTCCTCATGCCGGGTCAAACCACAGGTCCATCTAGGCCAGCATGCTGCTTCAGGCAGCAACCAGCAGCAAATGCTTCAAGAGTGCGTAGGAACGGGGCAAGCAAACCATGAGGCTTCCCCACTACCAGCTTCCAACAAGCTGTGGCTTAAGGCTTCCTGTGCCAGAGATCCTATCTTTGTGTTTAATTGCCCTCGATGAACTTCTCTTCCATGAATTTGTTTAATTGCTTTTTGAACCTATCTAGACTTTTGGCACCCACAACATCCTGTGGCAATGAATTCCAGGTTAATTATGTCTTGCATGAAAAAAAATACTTCCCTTTTGTGTAGGAAATTGTTTCCTTTAAAAAAAAAAAAAAAAAAAA
>NW_020456132.1:1347482-1371533 GCF_003342845.1 Nothoprocta perdicaria
CCACAACATCCTGTGGCAATGAATTCCAGGTTAAGTATGTCTTGCATGAAAAAAAATACTTCCCTTTTGTGTAGGAAATCGTTTTCTTTAAAAAAAAAAAAAAAAAAAAGAAGAAATACCACTAGGTAGGACTACAAGTTCCAGTAAAAGATGCTGGGACTTTAGCAAAAGAACTACTGCATTCAGTTGTCCTCTCTGGCCTTCTACAGAAAGTTAATGCCCCGAGTATTAGATGGCTGCTGGTGGAAAAGATGAATTGCTGCATGGTGGTCTCCTACATGAGTTAAGAACTTGCAGTAATAATGAAAAATAAACGTGTCTACACTCCTGGATTCAAGGCTACAGCTCCCCGCTAGCCTGCGGGATGTGGCTGGTGTACTTATAAGTCGCCAATGTTACACTTTCATAGCTGAAGCCATATCCCAATGAAAACTCTTCTTACTTTTCCCTCCCTTCCCAACTATCTAAACCAAAATGGGGATTTTTTTTTTTAAATACAGGGGATATTTGGCAAACTGTGCCCTCTCTCCAAAAGTAAGAGCAAGGAAAAAAAGAGCAGTTATTGAGGCAGAGAATCATCTTTATAATGAACCCAAGTGATGATGGTCTTTGCAGAACCATGTATTTTTTTTTTCAACGCGAGACATAATTAAACTGGAATTCATTACCACAGGATGTTGTGAATGCCAGAAGTCTAGATAGGTTCAAAAAGCAATTTTCACCAACAGTTCCTTCCTACTGCGAAGCAGGATATTAAGAGGGTTGAGTCCAATTCCCTACCCCTAACCTCCTAATCTGCAACAGTGCTCAAAGCGGTCCATTCAACACTATAAATAGGTTTCTACTTAACTCATCTGAACACCATTCAGCTCAACTCAATGTGAGTGCAAGTGGCTACATGGCAAAATTACGCACAAATTGTTGGAGCCACAGACATGCTGCTCCCGTCAACACTTTCTGGGGTGTTATCTCACAGCTCCTACCTGCAGCTATTCTGGGATTATTTTCTTCTAAACTGTGGGAGAAACTCTTGTTTTTCTGGGACACAAGACAAATTTGGGGAGGCGCTAGAGGGATTTAAGCATGCCTGTATCATTACTGCATGGTCAGAGGGTTAGAAGCCTCGATGAACGCAGGGCTTTCACCCTGCGTTGTGTCACGGCACTACCAAGCTCATCAGAGATGCTGGAGCAGGGGGCTCCAACAGGAGGCAATGGGAAGAACAACGCTCAAGTGAGACTACAAGCTACCCTGAAGAGACAGTCGGAGCCGACAGCTGGCAGTCACCGCCTTCCAAGGGCTTCAGAGTACTCCTCGCCACAAGCAGCCTCCCCTTTTATTTATATTTAATATTCACTGCCAATGTGTCACAAGAGTGAAAGTCAGAACCAGCCTCAGCTTGGATGGGTGACAGTAATCTGACAACTAAAACCAGGACAAAATTCATCATTCATTTTCCCATGGACTCAGACCCTTCTTTTTTCCAATCAACCGGATGCTGAAGTACGCTCAAAACCTATTTTATTTATTTATAAATGTTGCTGTGCTCACTATTCCTGGCAACTGGTGCTCATGACATAGTGGCCTGGGACATGCTGGAACGGGGCTCTGGGTCACCTTGTAAGTGGTAGCAGCAGCTGCCTCCCGGATCAAGCCCTGATTAACCAGCAGCTCGGGACACTCTAAATTAAGTTCCCCGCTCCAGTCCCACAGAGGGGGAGGGAGAAAACACTCTGCCACCACTGAATCCCTACTCGCTTCCCGTGGGACACAGCCAAGTTTCCTCCACTGCTCACTTCTAACTAGTGAGGGATCTCACTTCTCATAACTGGGATCACCAGCTATTAGACCAGCAAGCCCAGGTTTCCTTCGGCAGCCCTTTCGGCTCTGCTCAGACACCACGATTCACCACAAAGCCACCGCGCAGCAAACCAGGCTGGCGGTGCCCCGCCGCCCTACACCCTGCCGCAGTTCTATGTTTTGTTTTCCTCTCGGCGGCGGCAGTGCTTGGCTTTTTGCACTGTGCCCAGCGCCTGCCCTTGGATGGCATCCACGCAGCCTCCGCGAGGCCGGAGCCAGCAACGCCGTCCTGACAGGCGGCAGGGGCGCAGGGCGGGCAGCGCGGGGGCTGCGGGACCAGGGCACATTGCTCATGAGAGGAGACTCAGTAGCCGGCGCGCACACAGTCCGGGGGAGCAGCCGCGGAGGGCGGCAGGGGAATCTCAAGTGTTGGGCCCCAGCTGTGAACTCCTCTTTTTTTTGTCCGAGGGTAATTAACGCTCCCTTGGATAGAGCCAGCCCACGGGCTCCCGTTCGTGCAGATTTCGGTGCCACGGGCTGCCCTGAGCAGGCTGGGCCGGGAGCGGCGGTGGGGGCAAGGTTTGGATTTCCTGCCATCCCCATTAAACGAGGATAACAGGAGTGTGCGGAGGCCACAGCGAGGCCGGCACCGTCCCGAGCCTCGAGCCACGAGGCCAGCACCGTCCCAGGCCCCGAACTGTGAGGCTGGCACCATCCCAGGCCCAAGTCGCAAGGCCGGCACCGTCCCGAGCCTCGAGGCCAGCACCGTCCCAGGCCCAAGCTGCAAAGCCGGCACCGTCCCCAGCCTCAGGCCACGAGGCTGGGCCTGTCCCCGGCCCCGAGCCGCGAGGCCGACACCGTCCCAGGCCCCGAGCCGCTGCCGCAAGGCCTGTCCGCGCACCGGCCGCCCCTTCCCTTCCCGCTCGTCGCTCCTGCGGCCTGCTAGGCCGGCAGCCCACCTCAGCCCGCGCCCTTCGCCTGCCTTTCTTCTCCTGCTCTCTCCCACCCCGCGCGCTCCCGAATTAGATACATTCCCCCTGCGCTCCCAGACGTCTCCATCCCCTGGTCCCCTGACAGAGCAATCATTTATCAAGTTGTTTCACGCGTTGTCGGGGAGGGGGGCCCCGGGGGACGGGGGTTTGTTTCGTCCCTTTGTTGCGGCTCCACAGGACCGTCCAGCTTAGTCTCCAGCCAACTGCTGAGAGTTGCCGGAGTCCAGGAGCAAATGTTAAAGGGGCTGCCTTTCATCTGCGTGCTGATCCTGCTGCCTTTTCATCTTATTCTTCCAGCCTCGGAGATGGTACCAGCTCGCGCGCCCCCGCACCCACCCCGCTATCATCCCGCATGCGTGGTTTTGGAGGGAGCAGAAGCCGGTTTTCCACGTGCGGGTCCCCCCCAGCCTCACCAGCCACCCCTGTCACCAGCCCCTTCGGGCTCTGCGAGGTAGATTTACCGCCAGCCCCTTCCTCACCCTTCAATGTGAGATACAGTAAAACCAAATACACTTAACAGCAGGCCCTGCTCCTGCGGCTCATCGCTTCCCTCTGCGCACTTTGGGGTGTCGCAGGGCTTTTCCTCCCTCCTCTCTCTGTGCTTGAGGGACCCGATAAGTTTATAGAAGGCATTACCACCAAAAATACATTTTTAACTTTTTTAAAAGACTTTTGGCAGAAGAACTAAGTAACCCAGCTAAAGAAGCAAGAAGTGTTTTGAATGTTCTCGTGCCTCAGAACATTCCTGCGCCTTGCACATGGAGGGCTGGAAGGCAGATGATCGGGATCGCACGGGAAGCTTGGGGCAGGTCCCTTCACCCCTCTGTGCCTCCTTCCTCCACCTGAGGAACAAGGGCAGCGCCCGCCTCGGGAACATCCTGCCCAACCGTACTCATTAACCTGCTGTTAATGCCCTCGGGATCCTTGGATGGAAGGAAGCTCGGAAATACAAAGTGCATTGAAAGCAGGGATGTCCCCCTGGAACAAAGTTGCCATTTACCTCCCTGGGAACAGCTGAATAACAAGAGGGTGGCCCCATAAACTGTCAATCCAGACGAGTCATTTCCTTCATTTGCCAAGATACACACAAAGTAAATGCAATTTATATGGCCGCATACATTTATTTTTTTGACAACTAACTATAGATAGTTATAACCAGTTTTCCAGCAAACTGCTGGGCTTGTCCTCTGAGTCTGAGCATTCCCAGCTGTAATTCGCTGCACTTCTTAACTTAAATGACGGACAGAACTTCAAGACCAAAGAAAAAAACAAAACCCAAACCCTCACTCCTTCCCTCCTTTAGCTGCTCAGCAGCCGCTGTGAATTCCACACGTTTTAGAGCAGAGAGGGCAGGAACTGCCCGCGATCTGATGTATTCCTCTCAGCACCTCGCCTCCATAACTCTTCCTTGCGGAGGAGCGCTGGATTCATTTGCCTGCCGAGTCAATCAACAGAGTTCATGAGTCAGCCAAGGGAATGCTGAAAAGCAAGAGGGTACGCGCCTGCCCCCAGGAACTGATTACGCTGCTGCTTAATTGTTCCCAGACTCTATTATCCTGGAGAGACTGTGCAGCACCAGCCAGCTTGCCGGGAATATCCATTCCATACAGTCTATCTCATCAGACATACAGAAATTTGCATTTTTTCAAACCACAGAGCTGTTGAGACTACAATAGTTAGGTTATTAAAAGAAAGTTAGGTCCAAGAGATGCTTATCAGAAAAAAAAAAAGTCATCTGTCTTGTGAATCAGAGTTGCAGACTCTGTAACTTCGAAGCTGCTAGTAATCACGGAGCCGAACAGCCATCTGATACTGGGACAGTTCAAATCTGCAACCAGTGTGATATTCTGATCTCACTGGTCCAGATAACTCCTTCCATTCTCCTTCTGTACCAATTCCAGATAAGCATTCAGGTTATGCCCCCTTCCACCCCTCCCATTTCCCTCCTTCCCTATTACTCTTTCCTCACCCTAATGAGGTGACCCAGATGACACCCAAAACTTCATTTTGCTCTTAACTCATTGCTAACCAGAGCACTTTGGATTTTTACACTGTCATTCTGCTTTGCTTTGCTTTTACCTTACTTATTACAACTTCTTTCACATTATTTGTGCAGATTGTTGACCCTCCATAACAAAAGTTTGGTGTCAGAATGAAACGTTACATTTAGGACTACAAAAACAAGCCAAGTTCCGTCCCATTATTCAAACACTCTATAATAGCTATTAAATAAGTGATCACCTACTTCTCTATTACACTTCATTCAGTACACGAGAGAGTGACTGGGAGGCAGAGACAGCTGCTCAATATTGATTTTTATCTTTCTCATTCTTTACGTATCCCTGTGCCTAACACCCTGCGTAGCTTCCAAGCCCTGCCACCAATAAGAGGCTATTAATCGCTTCATAGACTTTTTTCTCTGGTGGTCTTCACATAGTATCTCAATCAAATGAAGATGAATTCTCTTCCCAGCCACTTTACCAGCTAATGATTTTTAATCCGATTTGACAAATGAGAAATTGAAAAAGAACACGACCAATCCTTGCAGAATCCACTTCTTAATTCAAGCTTCTAGGGATTGCACCTCAACTTTTACAAGTTTTTTTTCCTCTCTTCAGAAGAAAAAGAAAATAAATTAAAAAATCCTGCAAACATTGTAAATTGGCCAAATGTTGCCAATTGGCATTTTTAAGTCAGTATTGAAAACACTACAGATTTTACACTTCGCAGGACCACGAGAACACAGGTAAGTAGCGATAGATCTCCAAGCCTGGGAAAGCAAGGAAAAGACCTTGACCAGAGGTGCTCTGGGAGCCTCTGGCAGAGGGACTCCTGCTCCTGCAGCGCTCAGCCCAGCCATTAGCACCGGTGTCAGCTTTAGCAGCAAAAGCCCTCAGCACTTTCTAAAGATACTCTCTGGCAGCACGCACAGCTAAAGACAGCTCCTGGGTTTTCAGCCCGAGCCCAGGACACCCCGCTGCCTGCCATGCTCAGCCCTCTGGCCCCTCAGGTTTTTACCACGTTCAACCTGGTTGACTCGAGGCTGGCTGGCACCCGCTGCTGGTGCCATGTTAATGAGCCGGCATTAACACTGGCTCATCTGGCCAGCAAAAATGACAGGGATTATTTATAACCCCTCACCTGGATCTCGGCAGCCTGGGGTAGGGGTCCAAGCACTCAGGATGGGATTGTGTCCTCCCCAATGCTGCCCACCCCATGGCTCATGTTGGGGCACCCATGACACCAAGAGGGACTCCGTGCCCATCTCCCCCGGCTCATGCAACACCTCCAGCTCCCAGCTCCTCTGGGGGCAAGCGCTGCCACTCAGCACCCGTAGCGGGAATACGACCTCAAGAAGGCAAGAAACTGGAGAATGCAATCTGCTGGAAGGTCTGCCCAGGGGATGCCAGGTCCCTCTTGGTCTAGCAGCAGAGCAAAAAGAGGGGAGCAAAGACCTCAGTCCTGCTTTGCCAGGGGACTGATGAGAAATACGGCACTACGCTCCCATTTAATCAAACGCCAGCCCTTTCTTTTGCTGTAGCAGCCCCCGTCCCTCATTTCCTGCCCACTTTCAAACTTCTTGAGTAAACAGGGTGAGAAGCAAATAGGCAACAGCTTTATTCAGCGCTCAGACTTGATTTATATACTCAGCACCGTCTGCCCTACAGACTGAACGCTGCCATTCTCCCACAGAAAAAGCGCGTGGTCCTGTAAAGAATCGTCATCTGCAGGTACAAGGCAACGGATTAAAGGCTGCACGGACAACTGTAAATCCATAGCTCCCTGTTAAGTAACTGAATTTGTAATCATTTAGTATCAGATTCAGCATGGAAAAGAACAGCGTGCAGTAAACCCCTCGCTGCCACGCCAGAGCAGTGTTTGGAAACAGACACCTCAAGCACTGCTACCACCTGAGCTCTAGTACAATATAATATTTAGCAGCCACAGAGAGAACATGCACTTTTAAACAGACCCTATGGCACTGAAACACTGGGAAGAAGCATACAGCAATAATCCCATTCTATGGGCTGCCTTGCTAGTGCAAGCAGATCAGAGATTTTCTGGGTATTTTTTGTCTTTTGTTTTTGTTTTCTTCCCCAGAACTCACAGTTGGCTTTCCAGTTTGTTGCATCTCCAGAGAAGGAGACTCCACAACCTCCCTGGGCAGCCTGTTCCAGGGCTCTGTCACCCTCACAGTGAAGAAGTTCCTCCTCACCTGGAGATGGAACTGCCTGTGTTTCAGCTTATGGTCATTTCCCCTTGTCCTATCGCTGGCCATCAATGAGAAGAGTTTGTCCCCTTCCTCCCTGCATTCTCCCTTCATGAACTTATACATGTTAATGATATCCCCTCTCAGCCTTTTCTTCTCCAGGCTAAACAGACCCAACTCACTCCGTCTCTCCTCACACAAGAGATGCTCCAGTCCCTTAATCATCTTTGTCGCTCTCCACTGGACCCTCTCTAGGAGCTCCATGTCCCTCTTATACTGGGGAGCCCAGAACTGCACACAATATTCCAGGTGCGGCCTCACCAGAGCTGAGGAGAGGGGCAGAATCACCTCCCTTGACCTGCTGGCAACATCCTCCTGATGCAGCCAGGATACCATTGGCCTTCTTGGCCACGAGGGCACACTGCTGCCTCATGGTTAACTTGGTGTCAACCAGGACTCCCAGGTCCCTCTCCATGGACAGAGTCCTGGGTGGCCCCGCCGGCAGCTGGGCTGCTGCAGCCGCGAGGCGCTGCGAGGGACGCAGGGACTGCGGCAGCGAGCGGTGCCGTCCCCAAAACACATGCTGAGGAACCCGCGGTTGCACTAGTCATCTCCATCCTGGGCGTGTGAAGTTGGATGAACTGAGCTCGGTCTTAAAAAGCAAAGGATATAATTCTTGGGCTATCTTTTCTTAGCTAAAAAAGAAGCGTCCTACCCACCCCAAGAGAAAAAAACAACAAACCAAGAGACTCTCCTTCTCCCCACCCTGAATCCCCAGCAAAGCAAAACCAAACAAACCCCACTTGCACATCTGGCAAGGCAACAGCTACTTTCTGTGCTCCCTACCCACAGGTCCCATTTCAAGGGCTCACATAATGACTCCTGAAATTAAGTACCTGAGTCCTGGCACCAACCACCCTCAGAGACAAACTACACCCTGCAGAATGAGAAACACAACAGGCATTTCCCAACTGCCCCTTAACAACAGCCCCAGTCGGAATGAGATTTCAAAACAAAGAAACAAAACAACCAAAACAAAACAAAACCAGGCAGAAGGCATATCCTTCCCTCAGAACTAAACCCTCTTCTTTCTCTCAACTCTCCTGCCTAATCTGGTATTTCAGCCACTTAAGGTCTATCATAACATTTAGCACTGTGTACAATTCTTGTGACAATGCTACTCTCTTTTCTAAGACAGAACTGAATGAAGTTGTGTGCTACACATCCTCAAAGCCATGATCTACTGCTGGTGACTGTCCCTCTGCAAGCAGCAGAGCAGACCAGAGATCTCCAGAGGTCCCTTCTGAGCGCACGTTTCCGTGATCCTGCACCGGGACTTCCTTGTTGGTCTTTCCTGACGTCAGTCGTGACTGGCTTTCCAGTCATCACGCTCATCACGGATCACTGGCAACTTTGAGGTCTCAGGCACCCTTTGGCACCACGTCCCTGCTCAGCTGCCTTCTTTTCCGACGTTCTGCTCCGCAGGTGCTGTGGAACAAAGCCAGTTCCATGCCACACAGCCCAGAGCCGAGGGGCAGTCACAGCCACAGCACCCATAGCAGGACACGAGCGAGGCAGAACTCCACGCACCACGGCCAAAGCACTTGGGTCTGGGTGCATGTGTGGACACGGATGCCAGGGGATCTGTGCAGAACTAGTTCAGTAACATTCAATCCACCCTGGGTCTTCTGGTGTCCTGGACAGGGTTCAGCATCTTCCTGTTAGCAAGGAAACGCTCCATAAGAAAAGGAATTACCGCAGTGCAGTTGGTGCTCTGCTTGGAGGGAACATCCCTATGCACCCCGTGCATCCCCTGGCCACCCCACGCCACTGCTCCCTGGGTGTTCATGTGGGGTGTGACAAGACCTGTGGAGCGCGCTCCAGCCAGCTCCTACGTGTGTGTCCAGGCTCATCCTCTTCGCTAAGCTGGGCTGATCTGGAGTGAGTGGATGACCACTCGAAGGGGAGAAAACAGGGAACCTGCAGAGCCCCTGCCATTTCCCTAGCTCGGGCACCTCTCCAAGCTCTGCTGCAATTGCCTAGGAATCAAATAAGTGTCTGAGAGCCCCAATTCACACCTTGCAGCCTAAGGATACATCCATCCCATCGCTCCCCTCCCCTGAGCAGCTTAACTAGCACTTGGGCACCCTGGAGCACCACTCGCCCAGGCAGCGGACAAACAATCATGCAGTCAGAAGGGAGGAATGAGGGTCTTTGCAGTGCCCTAGCAGGACGAGAGGGGCAGCACGCAGTACTAACTGTTATAAAATCCTATATATTAGAATAAAAGCTTAGGAGTTGACCAGCAACAACCAAGGTTGGTTTGGAGGAGTATGTTTTACTCAGACTTGGAACTTTTTTTTCTGATAATAGCTACAAGCTGCAAAGATTTCAGAGACAGAGCTTGATGCAGATTACAGTGCCCTCTTCAAACAGGGAAAAAGCCATACAACCACTTCAACCTGGAACTGCGGGGAGGATTTCAAAACAAACAAACAAAAAAATCGTGTTTTCCTAATACTACAGGAGCAATAAACACATGACCTTATTTGTCCTAAAGTTATCTTGGGAGTTCCTTGTGTAAACTCAAGTTTGCCAGCTCAACCACATGTCTTACATTACATGACCACAGAATACTGCTTATATAGCACTCCGCATTTACTGCACAAATTGGGTAGCAAATCAAGCTGCAGTCAAGACCAATTAACAAAAATCGGACATCCCAAAGATAAAGCTCCCGTATCTTACGTTAGATCAGCAGCTCCAGCCAGGAATGGCGAACAGCTTTGGGATGCGGAGTCCCTTTATTAGGGCTCGTGACACAATTTAAATACAATAAGGAATTCTCCCTGGCTGGCAGCAAGGCTAGCTGCAGCTCCTGGTGACATTGCCCATCTAGCCCAGGGTTTCGCAGCTGAGGCTTCGTCCAAGCAGCCCCACGGCTGCCAGCAATGGGGCAGCGGTCCCAGCCCGCTAAGCTCCCCAGCTCCCCAGCACACCCCAAGGGCCTTTGCTTCAAAGGCAGTAACATTGAAATGCTAATCCCATATTGTAAACCCATAAACAAAAACAAAGAGGAGGACAGAAGAGGCAAAAGCCTCCCCCAACACCGCCCCCAAAGCGCATTTCTGGCATGCAGGCACACAGGGCCCTACAGAGCTCGATTTTAGGCCCCCCCTGGTGAGCGCAGCCCACAGCTCTGATATCAAAATTGCAGGCGGGCAACATCTTTATGGTTAGATGCATTTAAATGGCCACTTTCACCACACACTAGGACAGGCTTTGTTTCAGAAGTCTCTACGGAGAAGAGCTTTTCACAAGAGCAACCGATGGGGCACAGACCTGCCAGCCTTACTTATCGCTGCCGCGCAAGAAGATGGCATCAAGTATTTGGAAGCCTAAAACCCAACCGGTTTCTGCAGCTGGGCTCCAGCTCGACCCTGCTGGACGCTCAATTCACTTCCCCCAAGCTTGCCCAGAACGTGCCCACCTTGCCTTCCCACCAGGGATGCTGGCTGGGAAGCAGGCAGGTGCCCTGGTTTGGGTGGGATGGAGAAGACAGCACATGTCCATTGGTGAGGAGCGCGGGTGGGAAAGCTTGCCAAACGAGCGCAGACTGCTAACATCCGGGATCAATAGGAACATGTTATCCCGAGGCTGCCGGGCCCTGCTCCGTGCCTGCTCCGCTCTCCTTCCCAGCACTGCCGGCGCATCCAGATCCGGAGCGAGTCAACACGGCAGATCATTTCTTGCAAGCAAATGCCCCGCACTGGGCAGAGCGCTGAAACTGTCTAATTACCCTGAAAGCCGCCCTTTTGTTTCGCCTCCTCCCTGTTTTCCTCGTCTCCTGACCCCTTTTCACAGGCATTTCTGGCCGCCTGTCATGCGGGAGCCGGGGTTTTAAAGACAAAGCGGCGCCGCGCGCGCCCGGCCAGACCCGGCCTAGGCCGAGGGCACCGCCGTGGGCACCAGCCCTCGAGGGAGAGCGTGGGTCTAGCAAGGCCGGACCTGGCGAAGGGGAAAGGCTCCCACGTGCCCAGGACGGAGGAGAAGCCATTCAATAGCGGGGGGAACTGAAGCCAGCCGTGGTTAACTTAGGCCAGAAGGTCCGAGGGCTCTTTTCTGCCAAGTTTAGTCTTGGATGACAGTGAAATGTGCTTAATTTGACAGTTTTGTTTTAACATGTATGGGCAAAGTCCAGAAGGCGACAGCAGCAAGGGAGCAGAGCTGGATTATTGTAAGGTGGCTTTTCTGCTGCCGTAGCCTAGCGCTCAAAACTAAAAACTGAAGCAAAAAGGAAAAAACAGAGAGATAGATGCAGCCTGCTCACTCTAGCATTGAAATAATCAAAAGCAAAGGGACTTCAAGAGTATAACCACATTCTCATACATATATGGGAAGAGTTACCAAAAAAAAAAAAAAAAAAAAGAAAGAAAACAAAGAAAAGAAATGCAGTTTTTGGCTATGAAGTTCAAAGCCAGTGACAAGCACGAGTTTGCTCTGGAAACCAGCAGCTTTATACTACAACTCTGTTTGCCAGCTACCACCGCACAAAACCTCCTTGAATCTGTATTACTTTCTCTCCCTCCAAATAAAAACACTGCCACGGTGGGGAAGAACCATAGGGTCTGTTAAATGGCTTCTCCCTATTGCTCTTTTGACATCTTTGTTTGGTCTACCTTAAAGGAAAGTTGTGGTCCTCCTATGACACGGGTGTCCTCCTCCAACTTGCATCCCCACGAGCACGCACGAGACGCAGGTCCTCAAGTGGCCATCGAAGCAGCGTGTCGTTAACCACAGGTTTAATTAGCGGAATCCTGCCCAAACCCTGGAGATCTTTGGCTTGCCTGGGGTTGTGTCTCTATGGGGACGGGGAAGGCGACTCTCTCCGAGCCTTAGGGTCTGCTCGTCCTTGCCACGCTCTGCGGGAGGAACACACCTGGGATGTCCATTCCCGGTGCCGCGCCACTGTTCCCAGTTTCTGCCTGTGGTCCCCCCATTCGGCGAGCTGACCTCTCCATTTCACACAGGCGCACCCCAGGCACGCAGGGCAGCGAAGGGTTAATTTAATTAGTCCTGCGTGTGCTCAAAGAATTACAGGCAACTTCATTTAATTATTAAGTAGCCAATCAGGTAATCTCTGTATCTGATTAGCAGGCTAATGAAATAATGTCTTCCAGTTCAAAGCTGTCATTCCAATCAGGAGACGGCCCTTCAGCTGACGGGGGGAAAAGCTGGCCAGGTTTCCACGGGCTCGGGCTTTGGGGCAGGGGAAGGAGAGCAAGGGCAGGAAGAGCCTCTCCCTGCAGGCGGCAGCGATGGAGCCGCGTGGCGGAGCGGCGCTTCCCGCCAACGCGGCGGCACCGCGAGCGGCCTCGGAGCGGCGGCTCCGTCACCTGGGCTGCCACACGCGGGGCCCGGCTCCGCGACGCTCCGCGCGCGCCGAGAGCCGCCCTGCAAAGCCACCGGGGCGCCGAGGGGAAGGCAGCGAAGCCTCCCTCCCCCACGCGGCTCTCCCTGCGCTCCCGTGTCATATGCAGTTATTTCCAGCCTGGGGAAAAGTGCAAGGCGGCAGCTGTCACACGAGGCAAGGACTTGCCCCTTTTAAACAGGGATTTCAGGACTAAATGACCCATTACAATCAACACAGCTGCAAGAAGTGGGGCACTTCCACGCAGCGCAAGAGGGGGGCTTGGCGGTGGGGGAGGAAAGCAGGAGAAAAGCCGAGGGTGAGCGCGGTGCTCCCGAGACCCGGCGTGGCGGCGCCGACCCCTCCGCCGTCCCGGTGCCGCTGCCACCGCCCAGGGCCGGGAGCAGCCGCTTCAGGCAGCCCTGCTGCGGTCGGACGCACGCGGCTCTGCACGGCCACGCGGCTCTGCACGGCCACGGCTTTTATCCAAGGACACGCTGTGGTGTCCAAGCTCGACCCTGCACGGCCACGTCTCCGCCACCGCTGCCGCCTCGAGTGCCGATCCACTGCAGTCATGGGAGCTGCCATGGGCACCTTGGCGTTGCAGGGCTGGGTCACCTTCCTGGGGACCCAGCTGCATCTCCCAGGGAAAAAAAAAGAAAAAAATAAATAAGAAAAAAAGAAACCGCCGCCTGCAGGATACCCGCACCAAACAGCAATAGTTTTGTTAAGTCACCACATGGAAAATGAATGCACTTAGGCAGAATCCCAAGAGGCGGCAGAAAAATTGCAAGCAGCCTCCAGACAGCCAGCGAGACAGCTGGCTTTCCACGAGAATGCTGAAGTGTTGACACTTTTTGTTGACCCTTTCTTCCTGAGCATACCCCATGAAGAAGAAATAAGACTGCCAAATGGGAAGACACATCTCCCTCTCTTCTCTTTGCTGACTACAGCCATTGCAAATGAAGGAAACTGGTTGCATCAAGAAATTCAGGCTTGGACAGCACAATGAAGCATCCACTAATAATCAATCCCTTAACAGCCTCCCTGCCAACTGGCCACAGATTAGGCAGTGATTATAAATTGTAGTTACTCTTCCAAGGAAGAACAACAGAGCATCCTATGGAGGTTCATGTTCGTCCTTTAATTCTTTAAAATTTCAGCTGAAACCAGTCCCAGCTTGTAATTACCAAGAGAAAAGGCTCCCTAACCCCATCCTGAAAAACTTCAGTCCTGAAATCCAAGCGGGCTCCTCCAGCTTCTGCTTTATGAGTTACAAAACACAAACAGCAAAAGAAAAATGACAAAACGTGCGCCACTGAAGCTCGAGATCTGCGGAGGGAAGGAGCACACGGGCTACCCACGCAGTTCCCCTGTATTTCAGGCATCCTGCTACCCTGGTCAGCACACAACAGGACCTGCCAAGACAGTGCCGCTCTGCCACTTATTAACCAGCACGCAGATGCAACTGGAGCGCCGGTTCAGCATGAGCTGGAGCAGCCACCTGGGGACCGGCATTCCTTGACAATCCCGTGGCGCATTCCCGTCCCCCAGCAGTGAAACCGGGCCAGGGAGCCAAGGCATGGCCTGATCTCCACCTCTGATAGCACCGAGCCCGGCCCATCCCCTGCGGCCACCCCAGCCACGGGCAGCAGGTCCGACTGCACGCGGCTGACGGGATCGGGATGCCCATCCGCAGAGGGCAAGGGGCCTCCCGTGCGGTGCCGTGGCTATTTGCGGAGCGGTCGTTATCCAAAACTTCCCCAAATGAGAAAGTCCGGGTGTTTGGCAGGGCAGGCGCTTACTATAGGCAGCAGCTTGTTCTGCCGAGGGACTCGTAACACCCTCCCAAATTACACGCTGCCCTTTAGGGGACACCGCAGCAGCTGGAATCGGCTCCCTTCTCACATTCCTTAATGAGCACTTGCACCGCGGCGCGGGCTGGACGTCGGGCGGCGCTTGCAGTGAATCACAGCCGAGCGCCGCGCTCCCTTTCAGCGCTATGCGCGGCCTCAGAATGCCCAGCGCTGCCGCGTGGCGTGGGGCGGCCCCATCTCGGGGGCCTCGCAGGTCCCCCCAGCGCCAAGGACTTTCCCTCGGCCTCCCCCCAGCAGCAGCCTTTGGCAGGGCCCCCCAATAGCTGGTCGAGATCCTGCAGATCATGGAAAGATAATCCATCGCGCTACTAATGCACTACTGCAGCTGTCCAGGGAGAAAATCCCCTTTCAACCAAAAAAAAAAAAAAAAAAAAAAACTCTCAAGCCCTTTGATCCTCTCCAACACACAATTATCTTAAGGGCAAAGTAGTCTTCTGTGCCCCAGCACCTTGTATCGGGCTAGAAGAAAAGGAATGGAGACGGCTATTCCGTGCTTATTCTACATGGCTGCCCTGTCCTACAGGGCAATCAGTTCGGGCTTTCTCACCACAGACAAGCAAATCCCAGGGGATAGATACCTGCATGGGCTGGGGGAAGAAACTTTAGGGGGAAAAAAAATAGGCTGGTTTATTTGGGGAGAAAAAAAAACCTGAAATTCTAAGAAAAGTAAACTTTTCACTACTTGGTTTCTGTGCAAGACAATTAAACTGATTGATTTCAACTGCGTGTTCAGGCTCAAGTTTGAAAGGAACAATTAAGGGGGCAAGCAGAAACTTTAATTCTTTTTTTTTCCTCCACAAAAAAAGGCAACTCTTACAAAGCATACGTAGATGCATGCATGCATAATGTGTGCGCGTACATATATAAATGAAAGACACAGAGCAAATCTTGATTTAGAATAAGAAAAACAACCCCCAAAATCTTGTACAGAGATGACAGGGACTCTCTCCCAGGTGTCCCCGCTCACTGCGTGACCTCTTGTTACCTGCCCGGTTTCACTCCACCTGCTGCCCAGCGCTGCAGTGCCATAAGCATTTCTTTCAGCAGAAGGGTCAGCTATAAAAAGTCCTTCTCCTCCCTCCCCGCTGCCTGTTTCCATTCTGGTGCTACGACTTCAGTTGCGCTGGTGCAAGCCTTTGTGGAGCTCCACAGGGAACCAGCTTGGAGAGCTACTCCTGGTTAAACCTAACTCACTTAAAGGAAATATATATATATATTATAAAAGTATATTTAATATTTTAAACACTATATATATTTTAATTCAAGTGAACAGTTGCACTGCCATCAGTGAATGGTGGCAGAAGCTGCCGTGGAATGAATGTTTGAGAGGGTGTTCTCAATCCCACCAAATAACCTCTCCCAGGTCCACGCTTGTAAAACAGCTAACTGGTGGTATAACCACAGACTTCACAAAGAACAAAAACAGAGAAAGTCATTTCCCTAATCCCCTGAAATCATGTTATTTTAAGAGGAACTCAACAACCACATTTTGCCCAAATTCCTGAACTTCTCTCTTAAACTCCTATAACTTCTCTCCTTCTCTCCTATATAAAATATTATGCTCTGCACATATTTTTTTCCCAGTTGTTCACCCATAACTTTGGGGTTCTTGGCAGACTTAAACCTAAAGCAGCATGAGTGCAAAGGTCTCAGCAATACAGCTTCTATGGTGAGTACTCACCACACCTGGCCCCTACAGCACCCCCAGGCCATACGTGTGCGTGCCAGGGCACGCGTCACACGCGAGGTCTGGGTAACTAACGGGCCAAGCTGCAGTGCATGAGCTACAGGGGATGAAATAAGGACTTTGCAAGGGGAGGATGTGGTTGGGAGCACTCACGAAGAAGGACACCTCTTCATGAATTCACATCGAGGAAAGCTTGATGTGAAGACACCCATGGACTTCATGAATTCACATCGAGGAAAGCTCGATGTGAAGACACCCATGGACTGTCATTGCCCACATCCAAACCAGGAGCCCGATGAAGCCAGGACTGGCTTGTGCTCCCAAATGCAGTGAGTTTGCATCTGAAAAAGCATTTTACCCTTACAAAGGCCCTGTTAACGTTACCTGTTCAGGTGTTGCAACACAAGCTGCATCTTGCGCCTAATTCTGTAAGGGTTAGGCCCAACTAAGGTTTTATGATACCATATAAAAGGGGCATCATTACATTACGATACCACATGGAAAGAGCTTGTCTTGCTGTTTATTTCCACCACATTTCTTCCTGTGTTTGAACCTTCGCAGCACACCAGAAGAGGGAGCCTCTGGCTCCTCTCCCGTACTCATCATTTGTTTTATATTAGCAACAATGACAAGCTCTATTAAGAGTCAAGCTCCTAGAGTGAACTCTCACCTCCTGCCTCCTAAAACAGATAAGAGAGAGAGAGAAAAAAAAAAAGTAAAAATACTATTTGCTCTGTGTTGTGGATGTATACGCATACTCGCTGCCTAAGCTCCATATGTACAGAGGCCACCTGAAACAGAGCGAACAAACAAACAAAAACCCCACCACAATCCAACCCAACACCTTCTCCCCACCTTTTGGCCTTGTAAAGCCCCATCTCCTTTAGAGCAGACGTAAAGGAAGCAAGAGCCACAGAACTAATGACTTTTACCAGCGAGGAAGAAGATGACGCTCCGAGGTGGCCTCCACACGCGCGGCACCAAGGCGGGAGCTTCAAGGGCCGCGGCTCCTCGCTGGTGGCAACGCCAGGCCCTGCTGCTCTCCACCACACACTGTCCACGGCCATGGGCAGGAGGGCGATGCCACCCAAGCCCCATGAGGCCCCGTGTAGGCCAAGGAGCTTGTCCATGGAGGCGGGAGCGAGGACGGCGCCAGGGCCGGAGGGAGCAAGACCCGCCGCGAGCATCGGGCTGTGGCAAAACAAGAGCTTCCAGGGTTGGTTTCCCAACTCCCTCGGCAGTGCGGCCTTCCACAGAGCCCAAGGCACTCATTTAACCTTGACTTCAAACGCGACAAAGGAAACCCCCTCAAACGGGCAGCGAGGTGCTGAAATAAGCTGAATCAACAGAGGCGAGGGTTAACTGAACCGGGTTAAGTGTGCTGAGCATTAAGGGGTTGCATCCTCTAAAGCAGATCAGTCTTAAATTTCTTGTGTTACACTGGTGGCCTGTCCTAGCACAGAGAAGGTCTAAGAAACGTGTCCGTGTATTTCAAGTCTTGTGGTATTAGCTTTCCATTAGCTTTCCATACTGTCCTCACCAGCCGGCCTTCAGCACTCCTAGCCCGGGTAATTTTTAACCACTTTGTTTTTGTTTTCAGGAAAAAAAAAAAAGATAGATATCTTAGCTAGGCATATATATATATAGAAATAAATGAGAGTTCATAAAGACCTAACTTTAAAAGGAGTCACATATGGCTGTTAGGCCACCTCTGAGCAACATTTGCAAAGTAAAGACCTTGACTGCAATTAGTCTGCAGTGTCAAGTTATTCCCTGGTCCCCAGTAAAGACTGACTTAAAAGCACACAGGCACACAGACACACACACACAAAAAAAAAAAGGCATGAAAGTACAGCAAAAAAAAGTGTGTTCTGGCGACAAACAAAATGCACCAAAATCAATTTTCCCTATCAGCTGTTTTCTGCTCGTTACACAAAGGGCTCCAAACCCCTCCTAATTACAGGAGTACTCCACCTAACAGGATCTGCTAACACAGCCTTCCTCGCGAGGAAGGGAGGGAGAGCGGGGACACAATGGGAAGGAGACTTGCTAAAGGGAATAGATCTGTTAAATTAACACATTTTCTGTCAACCAAATCAGCTGCCCCCAGTGCTATTGTTGATGAAACAATGGAGACCCCAGGAATGGGCACCCATTAAAAGGAACAAGCCTGCTGAAAGGATACACTCTAAGGCACAGTGTTGTGTGTTTAACAGGATTCTCTACTGTAAGGAAGGAGGAATCACTGGGCTGCATTGTTCTCACAACCCCAGCAGATGCCGTCTCTTTGGGTAACGAGGAGGGAAAAATATAATTTTCATAAACATCTACTCTAAGATTTAAACTCCAAACTTTTAGCTCCGGAACTCTGGTCTCCCTGGCTGTTGTGGTTTCTCCCCAGCCCTTTTCTTGAGGAGATTTTCCCTGAAAGCAGCCTATGAAAGCATCCATTGCCATTACAAAAGTTAATTCTTCACCCTTCATGCAGGCACTTAACAGATGCCAGGGGCAGAATGGCACAGCTCTACGGTATTCTTTGCAGGGAGAGAAAGACCACAGTTAAGCAGGTCTACGTATAAAGCTGCAACACTTTCAAGGTGCTACTTCTAACTGGTTTAGTTAGCACAAATTCCAAAATGAACGTAAACTCGATGCCTAATTTGGATGCACCATGCAATGGTTTACATCAGCTTCATTAAATTGGTATAAGTTTGCGGGTAATCAACTCTTTGTAAACAAAGCAAACTGCTAAGTTGTATTTAAACTACCATACAGAACATTTTTTTTCCTAGCAGAGGATTTACACTACATTATCTTAAGCTGTTTTCTAAACCAATTCAGCTTAAACTGTTAAATTTGTGGGTGCACAATCACTTCAGCTAACAACAGATGTGATTTTTCAGAGTCTGCTGTACTGCTGGGAGAGGTAACTGCCTCCAATTGCTAATTGCCACAGAATATGCACAGTGGCAAACCCCACACACTCTACCCAAATCCCTGAATTTTGCACTGAGACCCTCTTTCTCTTCTGCTGTGGACTGCTGCAGTCATTCCTCCGACTTCCCTGTCACCTAAGTCGGATCCATTCAAAACGCTCCTGTCAAAATAACCTTCCTCATCCATTGTTCAGACACCCTTCTTTCTATGAGCAGTCACTTCTGCTTTCTTTTCAGAGGCTTAAGATAAGGTTTTTAACTCACATATCAACCTCCTAAACTACCTATTCCCCGGTTTCTTTTTATTGCTTTTTTTTTCTTCATCTGATTATACAGTCTCATTATATAAAATGTAAACACTTGTTAAAAAGTTTAAGATTTACACTTGTGAAAATGTGACTTGCATGTGAAATGTAAACTGATATAATGCTGTCCAATTTGCAGGCCACTTGAAACAACAGCTCTGAGAAGTATCTCTCTGCCTCCCCCTCCATTAATCTCAATGGACTCTAAAGCCTAATACTGACATTTAGAGTGTTAATGATTCTATTATGAGCAGAATAAGGAAGGCAGCAAAAGCGAGGCCCGGCAAAGCAAGCATCACAAGAAACATGAGAACAGGGATGAGACGTCCACAGCAGAAGCAACAAAACCAAACAGCGGATGGGACAGGTAGAAAAGCAATAAAAGCAGCACTAACTCTGTGTTTCAGCACATACTTCTTACATGATACTCAAATAGCAAATGCCTGGCTCGCACTCCAGTATTGCTCTCTACTCCAAAGGAGGCTGTGCTGCCCTAGGGAACCAGGGCCGCCGAGGAATGACAGTGGTTTATGGCCCTAATTCACACTCCAGTCCATAAACGGGTAGCACTGCACAGTGCGGTTGACACTTCTGGTCTGCGTGTTTGAAGCCCATCATCACTTTTCTCAACCCTGTCTACTCACTGTGCAGCTCAAGTCTCTGCATTGCATATTGCTCTAGCCTTTCTCAAGTAATTCACTTTTCTCAAACCAAGTTCTAACCCCAGCTAGAGTTATTTTTCAGTGAGTAGATCCATTAGTTTTTTTCCAAGCAGTTGGTGTCCACTCGCTTCCCCACTAACCTTTAATGCCAATGGGCAAACTGGGAGGAGGACTTCGTAACATCTAAACTATACTACTGAAAAAGGCATTTTAACAGCTTCTGACCCACCTCGTGTGGGCAGAGCTCACCTACATGAATTTGCTCACATTTTCAGCTTGCACATTACACCTGCTTGGAGTCTCCTTCTCTGGAGATCTTCCAAACCTGCCCAGATGCCGCCCTGTGCCCCGTGCTCCGAGTGCCCCTGCTGGAGCAGGAGAGTAGGACTAGATGATCCCTAGAGGTCCCTTCCAACCTCGACCATTCTGTGATAATCAGGAACTCCCTGGCCACCCAGGCTACCACCCGACATGAGGAGGCATCACCAGATGCTGTACAAGCTACTATCATACAAACAATAAGGCAGTACTGGCCCAGAATAGCTATAGAGGGTTGAAGACTTAACAGTGAGGTTTGGTAGCTCGCTGCGTATGCATCTAGCTCCACACAGAGCAATGGCAGAATGGGAAGGTTGAGCAGGTTCGGTGTCATGGATCACACCCAGAGGGCAGAAAGCAAAGAACTCCATTTCGCTAGGAAAAAAAGACACATCTTCTTCAGCACTAGAATTCTAGCACGCTCAAAGCCTATGTTAAATGTTAACAATGAGTTGCTTTTAACAGTATCTATCCGGCTTGCATAGGGAAAAAAAAAAGCGGGGAAAAGAACCTTATCCTTTGCTCTCTCTTCCTTCCACAGCCACAGCTGAACGTTTGCAACACAGAGGTGGGAAGGTGAGAGGTGCCATGGAGCCAGCTCCCTTCCTCTCCCCACACTCCTCCTCCTCCTGCCAAGGGACCCATGGCAGCAGTAGCAGTCACTGCTTTATAACAGTCACAAAATATTCCTGACAGAAGGAGCTTGCCCGAGACCGAAATGGCAGATACTGAGCTGCAGGAGAAGGGAACCCATGAGGAATGGTGCTCCCTTTGGGTGCAAGGAGAGCAATTAAAGGTAGAGCCGGAGCCCAAAGTGTGCGGAAAGGCAAAAAGGAGAGGAAAAGCTTCTTAACGCCATAGTGAAGTTAACAGCAGAGGCAATTTGCCCAAAGGCGCTTTTAAAAACCACAGGAAAAGATTTATGTTTTCCCTATGTAATGCGGCTTTCCCCCTTTTCCAAATAAACCAAGTTAACAACAATGTTTTGACTATTTTCAAGCGGGTTCTTGAAAATCGCTCCTCTGGACCTACCAGGGCACCAGTTCCTGAATGGTTGAGTCGCCGGCTCTCAGGAGCTCATGCCAAAGAGCTGGGTGGCCCTGCCACCCTGGCTGCTCTCCAGCTGTTTTTTTTTTTTTTTTTTTTTTTTCTTCCCCAAGTTGTGCTGAAATAAGGTTGAAAACATTAAGTGTTCTCCTAATATTTCCTACCTAAACAACTGCTGCAGCTACTGGGAGCATTTCTGTCCCACAGGGGAGGGCACAGGGGAGACACTACAGCAGGAACTGTCAGACACGGCAGCCCCGCTTTGAAGAGGCGAACAAATCCCTTCCTATCATCACATGCGCTACCTTGACGTGGAAAGCAATCCCTTTTCCCCCCCGCTTTTTTCCTCTACTAAGGTAAGCCTGCAAAAAATACTGATATCCCCCACATGGCCGGGTCTTCCCACCTCCAAACACCATTAGAGCAGGCGAGGACGATCGCTGGCCGTAGCTTCCCGGAGCCACCAGGAAAGAGCCCACAAGGAATGCAGCGACAAGCTCACTCGGGAAGCGGCACCGAAGTTTCGTACAGCAGATGGCTGACAAGGCAGCCATTATAAAGGGGAAGAAAAAAGAAAGCAGAAAGAGGCGAGAAGGCAGAAGCGCCCCCGTCACCGCGGGCGAGCGGCGCGGCGCGCGCGGGGCCCGCCGTGAACCCGGCCGCGTCCCGGCGCTCACGCAGGCGCTCGCTCGCTCGTGGCCCACTGAACTTTTGACCCGTCGGCCGCCGAACCCCTCCCGAGCCCATCGCCGTGTGGTGCTGCGGGGATTTGAAAAGCGGAGCCCCCCGCGCCCCGGCGGGCGCCGGCATCTGCCGGAGCCGGCGCGGGGGCCGCCGCGCCGCCCCCCTGCCCGAACAATGCCCGCCGCCCAGCCTGATGGATGCGCTCCTTTATTCCCGCTCCGGACACCCCTGCCCCGGCGTCGCGCTGCGCCGTGGCCCGCGCCGCACAAAACAAAACATCTGCTTCCCAGGTTTCCGACACGTCCCGGCCCGCATCTGGAAGGGCCGCTTACTTTGGGGACAGTGTGGACGGGGCAAAAGGGTTGTGCTCAAGAGTCCTCACTGGACTAAAGCTGCCCCCGACCTTTCCAATAGCGTCAGCAGATCTGCTCGGTCAGGGCAGGACAGGTCCAGATGGCCCATCGCCGTAGCACCTCCTGACTAAACACGGGCAGCCCTACCAGAAAGAGACAAATTGGTGGTGGCGGTGGGTAAAAACAACCCAGAAGATAACAGTTTTCTCTTTTTAAAATAGGACATATCCAAAACCCAGATTTTGCCTGGTTTGGGAACAGCAGTGATGGCTGCAGGGAAGCTCAGGGATGCAGCAAGGTCTGAGCAGCTGAGAAGACCAGGGATGTTCACAGCACTAGTTTGAAACTTTCACCACTGTAACAACGTTGTAGGAGTTGAGCAAACTCTGCTGATACACGAACATCAGCAGCAACTGAAGCAGCCCAATGGACACATCACAACAAAGCTCAGCCCTCCCCGCCGGGGAGAACATCCCTCAGCAGCGACCGGCTGCATCCCGAGGCAGGTCGGCCCGCAGCAACACGGGACACAGGTGGACAAACACTGGCGCTTTGAACGCTGCAGCATCCTGCTGAGACACTCTGGGGTGACCCACGTGAGCCTCCCGCTTCTGCTCCCGTGCATCAGGAAACAAGGTCGGCCCCAACCCACCTGTTCCAGCCCACGTCAAAAAGGGCCAGGCCACTCGAGCCCTCAGGTACCGCAACCCATAGCGGGGACAGAAACTTTTGACCAAGGCGACAGTAGCTTCTCAAGCCACTTGCTGTTGGGCACGAGCACAGCTCCCCCTCAGCACTAAAGCCAGGGCAAGGGAATTTCACCTGTAGGCGAGCGCAGGGGTTTGCTCTTGGTGGATAGCCATATTTTTCCCCTCCTGATATTGCCTTGAGAGCTAGTGCTCCTTAAAAGCTGGAATGGCCATCTCAGCTTTATGCAGAAGTCCCCAAATACCACATCCACCTCGGACGCATCAGAGCATCCTACAAGTAGGAGAGACACGAGCATTTCGAAGGGAGGACTCTTCTTCACACTGCTGGGTAAAACCCAAACCAAAAGCAGGCAGAAGCAACACTCAACACAAGCGACACCAAGTCCCTTTGTGGTTTTGCCCCATGCGTAGGCTCTTTGTGCCACGCACCATTCCCGGACACCCCGGAGAGCGTGGACGAGAGGGCAACAGCTATGGCAGGGCAGAGATAACACGATGGTGAGCTGCAGGGCGGTGCGGATGCCGGAGCAGCCGGCGCTGTGCGGCGCGGGGAAGGCGCAGGCGACGCGCTCCGCGCGCCCGGAGATGCGGAGCTCTGACAGCTGCCCGGGCAGCCGCGCAGCACCCGGAGCGCAGCTCCGATTTCCACCGGCCCTCGCACAAAGCGCAGCCCTTTAAAGCCGGTCTCCGCAGGGCGCAGCGGGCCGGGCCCGCGGCGTGTTCGGCCGGTTTGGGGCAGGGTGGCGGCGCTTCGCGACACCCTGGGCGCCAGCCCTCCCGCACGGGCTCCTCTCCCCACCGGTGTCCCCCAGATTTGCTCGGGGCGACGCTAACTTTGCCACGCGGGAAGCCCGAGGGGAGCCCCCGCTGGCTGCACCCCTGATGCCGGCCGGATGCTCGTCGCCCCCCAAGGTGACAGGCTGCCCCCTCGGCCCTTCCATCACCATCAGTCCGGGTTCCTCGAGGCTCGCAGGGCGGCCCCTTTCATGCTCCTGCCCTCCATCGGAGGGGGAGGGGAGTTCCCTTTCGCAAGAAGTTGCATCATTGAGAGACCTTCCCC
>NW_020456132.1:1373358-1427354 GCF_003342845.1 Nothoprocta perdicaria
GGGCCTGTCCGGCCGGGAATGCGGGAAGGGAAACGCCGGGAATCAGCCTGACCGGCCGGGAATGCGGGAAGGGAAAGACAGGGAATCAGCCTGCCTGGCCGGGAATGCGGGAAGGGAAAGACAGGGAATCAGCCTGCCCGGCCGGGAATGCGGGAAGGGAAAGGCAGGGAATCAGCCTGCCCGGCCGGGAATGCGGGAAGGGGAAGACAGGGAATCAGCCTGCCCGGCCGGGAATGCGGGAAGGGAAACGCCGGGAATCAGGCTGCCCGGCCGGGAATGCGGGAAGGAGTCAGCGAGGGGCGGTCTCCCTGCTCGGGGTTTCGCCCCGGCCGTGAGGCGGCACTGCGGCTGAGCGGGCTCACACGGGTGCAGCTTGGTGCGGCTGCTGCTCATTCACCCACCGAAGCCCAGCTTCAAACCAGGTGCTTAGGTGCCCTCGTGTTAGCATTTTACATCTAGGGAAGGCCTTGCAAAGTCGATATCTATTGACAATTTAGGACTCTTCTGTCCTTCCCACCTTCCTCTCCCTCCTACTTGCCCCTTCGCCCCCCTTTCTACCTTCATCTGACTGGGGACATTTTACACCAGTGCTTCTTTCCTCAGCCCTCCCTCTTCTTTACCCAGCCGACTTTCGGCCCATCCTCAGAGGAACCCTGGGGCACAGTTTCAGTTACCCCCAGTCCAGTTTAGGTTGCCCCCAAAGGAGTGACAATTTTACACCTGCCAACAACACCCCTGCCCTGGAGAATGAGTTTTCTCTCCTATCAGCAGAGCAGGCTTGATGAATGCCCTGGCCATGCAGTCACCAGGGCTGCTGCCAAACAGCAGTGAAATGCTTGGGGAGGCACGGCAGGGAGAGCGCAGCCTCCCGCCTGAAGATGGACTGGATCAGCCTAAGCGGAACCTGCATCGCAAATCCCCTGCTTTGTCCCTGCTTTGGAGGCACGAGGGAAGGAGAGGCTGGAAGCCTCAGGCAGACGGCAGCCCTGTTGCTGCTGATACCTGTGGAAGTGGAGCAGCCGTGGCTCTCCGAGGGGTGATTTTAGACCCTGCAGTCTCAAGTATCCACTTTCGATAATTCTCGGGTTTCCTCTCCCTGCTTCTTCTCTAAATGGATGTTTCTAGATGGGATACAGAATAAGAAGAAGGCATGAGAGCTGTGCCGTAGCCTAGGCTGCTGCGTACCAGCCTTGCCATGAAAACTTGCCCAAGAGTAGGACCACTTGATTTAGAGAAGAATAAAGAGGCAGCAATTGGGCAAGAAAAGAAATATCTCTAAGTTAATTGTCCCTTTTTCATATTGGAAGATCAAGGGACATCTAATGAAACCGGAAGGAAGCAAGTTCAAAATGCCACAAGGAAATACTTGTACTGTGTAGGGTTAACACATGGTGTTTGTTACCATAAGGTTTTGCCGAGGTTGGGAGATGAGCAGGATTCAGAAAAGGATTAGACATTTATATGGAGCCTAGGAACATTCATGGTCATGTTAGGATATAAATAAATTTTAGGAGGGATATAAACCATCAGGTTTCAAGGCACAGCATAACCACTAACTGATGGTGAGGGATTAGGGTGAAACCTCCCTTGCAGGGAGGTTGGTCTGTCAGGGTGTCTCACACCTTTCTTTGAAGCATCGGAGAGCAGCGACCATCCAAGTGAGCGCGCTGGGCCGGCGGGACCGCCACCTTGCTCCGGTATGGCCATTGCCACCTTCTTTTGTGGACAAGAGCTGCCTCAGCGTGGAGCGGGGACAAGGAGAGGCAGTGCCATGTGCATCACCATTACCCGGGGCAGTGCCAGGCACCAACCGCTGCTTCTGTGCTGCAAAGCCCGCACTTGCAACAGGGATTTCCCAGGCCTTCCCTGCCAAGATGTCTCCCAAAACATAGGGTCTTAAGCCAGTTTATAAGTTACGTTTCTACATAGAGTATTTGTATCTGTTTTTCCCCAAACTACCTTAAAAAAACTTTTGCCTTGGGCAATTTATTATCAACGTGAGACCAATATGTTATAGGGAAGCACTGACTCTGTTTCAAGATACAGTGACTGTGAGACTTGGTATTGAGCAAGGAAGTATCTGGTCTCTCCTGTGTACTGTATCTGCCTGCACTGGATCAAACCAGCCTCAGCTAAGACATGGTAACTGCTAAAGAAGGGTTTGCAGCCTACCATGTAATGCTTTAACAACACACAGATCAGTGTAAGATACCAGTAGCTCTGCACGAGCTCTCTTTGGGTCACAAACCCTCGGACACCGTTTTCTCTTGGACAGTTACTCTAGTATCACTTGCCCTTTAAACACATGCCTGTTTATTCCACTGAGCAATCTTTTGGTCCTATTACTATGCAAGGGGTGTTTATGTTGCTTTTATGTCTTGCACTGTCCTGACATTCCTCCCCGGATTCCTGTAGTGTCCAGCCATGGCTTATCTTAGTGCTGCATCTTGGCTTGTTCTTGACACAAGGTCAAATAGCTTTGTAGTATCGCCACTTTCTCCCCCATTAAGAATTTCGTGAATCTTAATGAAGGCTCCTAATCTCTTTCTCCTCTCCTCTCCTCTCCTCTCCTCTCCTCTCCTCTCCTCTCCTCTCCTCTCCTCTCCTCTCCTCTCCTCTCCTCTCCTCTCCTCTCCTCTCCTCTCCTCTCCTCTCCTCTCCTCTCTTTTAATATTTTTCTTCCCTTTTCCTTTTTTTCCTTGTTAAAAGAGCTACAGCACTAATTTCTCCATACTTTTTTGAATTAATTTGGCTCCCTCTATCGTCCCAATTCTTTCTATCTGATTGCATCTTCTCTTAAATAGTTCCCTTTTATGCAAGGAAGCTGTGAGACACCCGTGATTATTTAAGGTGTATTTACTTTGCCAGATTCCTGCACCGTTCTTAAATCACTTCCTTGGATTTATTATTCAAACACAAAAACCTCTGTTGTCCTGCTGCCGCTCAATAGAGAGCGCAACCCAGCATTTGCTCTGTGATACATATCTCCATTTACAAATCCTGTGTGGTTTCCCCCTCTATACCACTTTTGGTGATGAGTTTCCTGCTCATAACCTGACAAAGCCAAAGCCTCTTCTGACCAGTGTCTTCTCCTATCAGGCTGCGGTCTCTCTTCTCTTGATCATCACTTTCCTAGCCTATTGGTTAGATGTCACCTACCTACCTATTCTTCTATTCGATATTAACCCCTGGCTGTTCCCATCCCTCCATATACACAGTCCTCCCTATACTTGTCTTCTTTTTCTTCCTTTCCTTCCCAATGGGCCATCAATGGAATGCATCTACCATGCACAGCCATACTGAGAAGAAACTCGTAGGCTGATGGAGTAAATTCAAAACTCACATGTTTCTTGTTCAGATGGACACTGGATTTTTGAGCTACTTCCTTAAAAAAGAAGCCAAATTCCAAATGTCAAAAAGAAACAAAAAAGTTCATAGGTGATGTAAGGAATAAAAGTTCCCTTTCCTGTATGACAAAATCTTTTATCTGTAAGTAGAAATATGGGAGTAGTGCTTTGCAGTTTCTCTGAAAAGACCTAAAATATTTGTCTAACTTGGAAAAGATTAAATGTAATATAAAATTAATGACAGGCAGATCTCTTGTCAGGAATCCTAGCTTGCTTCTGAAAGAGAATGGATTCCTGATGGTACAGGTCAGTTCATCTCCAGCTCAAGTGATAGTACCCTTAACAAGGATCTATTCTTAAAAACTCACAACTTCCTTACATTTTCACTTTAAGACTGTACGTTAAAGCCCTGCTGACTAGGTTTCTATAACTTAGTTGCAGATACATTGTCAGTCTTCCCTCATAAGGACACAGAAGCAGTTGCAGAAAGACCAGCCAAACCTGAGACTCACCTCTCAGAAGAGCAGGGCTCCAGAGAGGCTCTGTTTTTCATAAAATCGGCTGAAACAATTTAGGAATAGATTAAAGCCCCAGTTATTTCAAAACAGGCAGAACTTCTATACTTCTCTGTGTGAATTGCTTCTGTAACATGCCCAAATTTTATTGCTCTTTCCCAATAGCCTAGCATGAGCAAATCTCACTGCCTTTGCTTCTTATTGCTCTCCAGGTTTTGAAGCAGGGGACAGATTCAATTCAGTCTCCTGCTCACTTCAGATTTTGTGGTTTCCACATCACCTTCCTGAACACAGCTAAGACTGCAGCTGAAGAGAAGTATTTAGCATCAGGGATGAGGCTTTATTCCTTGGATCTGCCTTTCTGACTCAGGGAGCAAGCCAAGGAAACTGAGGCACAGATGGTGAAAATGGGCACAGAATTTTCTGTACAGGGTAGTGGTGCAGAGTTTTCATAATTTCTTATTATCTCTCTACTTGTAATTTAAAGAAGAGACAGCAGTGGCACATTGGAGGCTGAGAGAGCACACATGAAAATCAATAGGAGTGGAATAGTCTTTTCTTTGACCCGAAAGTGCTGAAAGAGAAGGAAACAGATTCAGAGTGGAGGGAATTGTAATCAAGGGACTGTGTAAAGCCAGAGGGACAAAAGAGAAGCTAATTGGAGAAACTGGTAAGTCCTGGGAAAGGTGATAAGTGGGACAAGGAGCCTGCATGCCTGCTTCCTAGCTGGGAGGGAGGATGGAAAGGCTGTAGTCACAAACACTCACAGAGCGGAAGGAGCAGGGAGGTTGTAGAAGGAAAAGAGCAGAGAATTATTGAAAGAGATGAGCGAAGGGAAGATGAGGGAAGGAAAACCTGAATATAGAAAAAGGACAAAATACATAACAGACACAAAATCAGTCAGGCGGCTGTTCTGGTGAGTGGGATGGCCCTGGGTGGAACAAGAAGGTGAGGCGAGAAAGATGCAGAACGGGAGGTCTCAGCAGCCAAAGTGTGTGACAGTCACTCAGCAAGGGTAAGGATGGGAGAGCCAGGGAGAAGGAGGGAGAGCCAGCTCCGAAGTCAGAGAGTGAATGGGGAAAAGATAGGTGGGCAGAGACAGCTGTGGTAGGAGAGGCTTTCACTGGACATGGCTTGCATGCATACGAGATGTGTTGGAGGCAGGAGGACAAGCAAAAACTGTTTTTCTCACTTAATTGGCACTGTGTTGCAGCTTGCACACCGCTGCCGAGCTCGGGTGCACACTATTGATACTGCTGTGTTTGAACTTTATCTAACACAAACCAGGCTACAGGTTTAGTTAGGACACAAACGTTTCTTCCTAGCTTCAGGAGACTGTGCATGATTCCTGCCACCTGCATCGTGGCCTACACAGACATGTGTCCCACCACCCCGAACTGGTTGCCTGTTCGGAGTGTGGTCTTGGGCTTCTCCAGCCCAAGCCTGGCTTGCTGCACAGTGGAGGCTGCAGTTGCTGAAACGTGGTGCAGCATTTCTTTTGGACATACTTTTGGATCAGCTAACGAATTAAGGTGAAAGCATTCAGAAAACCTGACTTAGTGCTTGAAAAAAATGGGCATTTTTTGTAGTGTCCCAGGAAAGTACTTCAAGACAACAACAAAGAGTTCAGTTAAGCAAACTATTAGAAGGAGTTAAGTGTTGGTTGCATGTGACTGAAGCACCACCACCATTTCTGTGAAGCAGAACAGCAGTCAGGTATCCCACCACAAGTTTAACATCACCAGGACATTTCTAGCTTACAAGGGCTCTCTTGGCTAGTCAAAAACGATCTATCTACCTACTGTGAACCTGGCTAGCGCCGCTGCAGCAAAGCATCCTCCATCACTGCTCCTCTTCTGTGCGTTTTACTGAGCTACATATCAAACCAAGAGATCTGAGCCATGGGTCCCAACAGATTTTCTGCTCTTAATCCATGGGGGCTGAAAACCACAGGTTGTAACTTGATGTTTTGTCCCCCTAGAGAGCAATTAACAGGCGAACGATAATTTGTGGCAACGGATTTCAAGCTGGGGAATCTGGATCTTCCCAAATTCTCCCCAAGGAGCAGCGGCGAGAGCGGCCCAAGGCGCCCGCCTTCGTTGGTGGTCGGCCGCGCTCGCGGCTGCTCATGAGCACTGGTGGGTACAGCTGGCACAGGGACCCGTCCGGAGCCTGCTGGCTTCAACGGCAGCAAAGCAGAGGATGGGGAGCCACCAATCCGCCCTGGAAACCACAGCAGGAAGCGGAGCAGAGACCCATGCAAGGCCAGATGCTTTCATGTCTCTCCAGGCCTGTTGTCTCTGCTCCCGCGGGCCTCAGCTATTCCACAGACAGCAGCTCCAGTGCATAAACAAAGAGATATTTTAATTGTTTCCAGGCCAGCGGGTAGCAATGGCGCTGAACCTGCACTCTGCCCTACCGACTCCTATAGACGGCCTCCTCGGAGCAACTGGTGGGAGACCCGAGGGATTCACCAGCACAGCCTGAGGTTGTCCTGCCCAGGTGCAACACAACGTGGAGGAACAGCACTGACAAGCAAGAGCGGCCCCAGCACGACGTGTGGAGCACACAGTGCAGCAGCGCAGCGCTCCATGCACACAGGAGCTCCCCATCACTCACTCCAGGAGAGAGTATCTATGTTCCTTTAGGGAAATTAAAAAAAAAATATTTTCATTACAACCCATTAGGTCCTCTGTCTCACCATAATCTTAGATAGGGACGAGCGTTATCAAAGCAGCTCTGACAGTGCTGCTGAAATTTCCTTTGTTCTAACAAGTCTATCGAGGTGTGAACCTTAAGACACAATGTGAGAGAAAGCCTGACTTGTTATCTAAAACTGCTGATCGCATGAAGCTTGGAGAGGTTTTACTTGGCAACTACCTGTGCAGAACAAGAGGGTTCCTGTTGAGATCGGGTGTAAAGGCTGTGCTTCCCAGCAAGGTTTCTGGGCTGCACTCAGAGCTGGCCTACAAAACTGAGTCCATAGCAAGCAGCAAAGGGGGATAGACACGGGTGAGTTGATTGCTGCAAGTGTCAAGCAGGTTGGAGAGGAAAGACCCAAGATGGTTTAGGTTAAAGCGGTGTTTTCCAATACTGCTTTTGACCTGCTAATCACTTCTCCTGCCTCATTACTTCTGTTATCATCACAACTGCTGAATGGTAACAGTTTTAAGTTTACCAGCATCCATTTCTATCTCACTGGTAACTCTGCTTGTTGCTCCTGAATTTGCCTAGGGAGATGCACAAATCCCATTTCTTTCATAGAAGTCAACAAAAATTAAAACTAATGTATTTTTAAATCCTTCTAAGAATGGGATCCTAGATTAGACCAGCGCATTGGCCTACAAATAAGGCAGAGCCTCACGGAGGACTGAGCAGCCATTCGAACATTAGCAGCCCTGAGTTGTGATCGCAGCTCCTTCACTGAATTGCTCTGTGCCTTTGAGTCTATCAATTCACATATATTTTCCTCATCTATAAGATGGGAATAGTCGTATTTATATACCTCAGGGAAGCTGTGAGGCTTA
This sequence comes from Nothoprocta perdicaria, assembly GCF_003342845.1. Classification (NCBI taxonomy): domain Eukaryota; kingdom Metazoa; phylum Chordata; class Aves; order Tinamiformes; family Tinamidae; genus Nothoprocta; species Nothoprocta perdicaria. Next base: position 1,380,748 of record NW_020456132.1, read on the forward strand.
ATTAGTTAATGCTAGTGCCTTGTCAGCTCTCATTACCATGGTACCTCAGTATTTATTGCTTTGATATTGTAAAATGCTACTTACATATTAAATAATATTCTATGTAAGATGGGAGCGCTTAAATCAAACTCCTCTGTATATGCCAAAGGCAGGGAGGTGATATTCCCAGTAATGGCTTTGATATGAAATCTAGCCTTGTTGAAGGAAAGTTTTCCTGGCATATAACAATTGATTTAACTCCAGATCCCTAATGTAAATGCTCTTGAACCAGTTTAAACTGCAGTTCTACTGGTCTGCTCAATTCAATACATGCAATTAAACTCACCCAGCATAAACACAATATATGCTGGTTTAGACACATCTCTGCTAATATTTAGCCCCAGTACAATGAAAACAGCTAGGCTCATTTCCCCTATCATAAATAATCCTGGAAAGTCTCATTCATGACAAGATCCATGGAAAGCTTTCCAAAGCTGTCAATGTGTCAAACCATTTGGAGGGAAGCAGTTGCCAGCCTTGTAGGCAGCAGGAAGGGAACTATGGCTGCGGAGTGGTGGACTGCCCAGCCACGGAGGGAAAGGACTCGTGACTAACTTGGTTAGTCATCTCCAGACTCTTCCCAGAACAGTCCTTCCTGTAACTGGGGAGCTGTAAGACATTCAGACCTTTCTCTGTCAACCAGTTAAGGAAAATCCCAACTTTGTACAGGAGCGCAATCCTGACCTCAGGAGCTGCTTCCATGAGTGCCAAGCATGCATTAGAACAGACCTTAAACGCTGGCAGCTAGCCCCAAGAAATTTCCTTCATGCCTTCACGCCCCAGCCTCTCAAAGAGCCTTGTCAAGTAAGAGTGGTAGAGTGGTGTGGGCCTGGTTGCAGTGAGCACTGACAATAGACTCAGCTTACTTTCCCTGCTGCATGTACGCAGGGGCTAGGAAATGATCTTGCAGGTTGCATTTTGCAGGCACCACGTTCATTTTCCCAAGGCCACAGAAGCACGTTGCTTGTACCTCAGCCTCTCGCCAACATTTGTCCTTCATGAGATGCCAGCCTCAATGCCACGTAGTCAAGGGGCCCGCATGGCTGCAAGGTACAGGGTGCATGGGGCAGTACTAATAGGGATGCAGAGCACTAATATCTCCCTAAAACTCATCTCTATTTTCACCCTTCCTTCAGCATATTGCATTGTATGCACATCTGCCGTCTAACACTAAATCCAGGAAGCTGGTGTCACCAGCAAAGTTCTGCATGTCCTTCTGCAAAGCTTTGGCCCCAGTAGCTATGAAAAACAATGTTCTGAAGCTGCACAAAGGATTGCAACCTGGGCAGTATTTGCATGGCAGTGCATCCTCAAGGATGAAGAAACTGTCTCTAGGGAAGCAGCCCTGCCTATCTGATGTAGCCTTGGTGTCCTCAAGGGCAATTCTGCCACTCAGGAGCTTCCAACAATGTGAAAGAAGACCATGTAACGTGTTTAGCACAGGTCACAGCATGACAGTGGCTGATCACCTCTCTTGGTCACTAGATCAGTCTAAAACAGCAATCTAGGGAAGGAAAGACCTGCTTGTGCCACTGCTAACACAGAAATTCACTGGCTCTTCCAGAGGCTTTTCATTTACCACCTCTCATTAAGCACTTCGGGCTCAGTTCCAGGGTTCCCATGCTAATAGCATGTCAGTAAAAGCTGCTAGTGCTCCTTAAGCTGGACATAAGGTGGGAGAGACGCCACAGGCTCCTGAACAGAAATCTGATAAATATATCACAATCTTGTTCAGAGAAATCTCTAAGCTTCAGCTCCCAGCCCCTCAAACAGCTCTTCCAATTGAATTCAAGATGAGGGCCAGATTAGCTGGCCTTGGTGGGATGCTTTCTCCCCAAGGAAGCACCTGACTCATTTTAAACTTGTGACTTGAGAAAAAGACAAGAAAGCGTGTAATAGGGAAAGGCCTGAACTGGCAAGGAGAAGAGTTGGTTGATTTAATCTTTCTTCTGCGCTTAATAACTTTCTTTTCAAGCTTTGGGTTCCCACATCCAGCTCTCCAGGTTCGCCCTCCACCCTAAGGCCCGTTTTCCTGCTGGGGGAAGGGGTGTGGGCTCGTGGCTCCGTGTATCTGTCCCAGCCCCCAGGATGCTGCCAATCCTACCAGAGCACAGCATCCAGACAAAAGCTGGAAGTTAGTGTTGCAGGTAAACACCTAAATAAACAGTGCGATTTGCACACGTACGTGGCACCCAACCATCTGAGTGACCACCTGCCCTTTGCCTGTTCTCAGGGGTGTGCACATAAAATGGGGTAACTCCACTGCTAGCTGCGGGGCTGAGTCACTTTAGGCCCTGGGAGACAGCCCCGCAAAAGGCTCAACCTTTTGCCCTCAACCCCGCAAAAGAGCACCAAGGCTCTGATTTATGTATCTAGCAAAGTCCCATGGGGACCTCTTATAGTGAAATAAAACAAATTATGCTTTACCATTAGAGAGTGAGAAAGGCTTATGGGTTAAAATATGAAGCGGTCAAGCTATTAACCTTCTAATTTAGAAGAAATGGACACTAAATTACGGAGCAGGTCTCCTTCCTCCTCCTCCAAAGGGTAGGCCTCCGAAGACGACACCGGCCCATTACACGGGCAAGCAATAAAGAGTAATTAATCGTGCTCTGAAAATACGATCAAATACCAGCAGTGAGTCACGGCTGAGCCTGAGGGCAGAGCGGCATAGCAGGGAGGCGAATGGCAAATCCTCCTGCTGCCCCCTGTCACGGCGCCGGGGCTGTCCCTGCCGGGCCTGTCACGCGTGCCACCTTGAGAGGGACGCGGAGGCCACGGTGGGAAGGCTCGGCTAGCGCGCTCGTGCGAGGCCTCGCGAGAGCAGCCGGGTCAGTGCCTGCATGGGAGGCCCTGAGGGAGTCCCATAGGGCATAGGAAGCTCGCCAGGGCTGGAGCTTGGGCTTAAGCAGGCCCAAATCCTCCTCCTGAGTCAGTGCTGAAGCAACCACCGTACAGCGCTGGGAGGCCGGCATGTGTTTGGGGAGGGCAGGGAAACAGGATGGAGATTCCAGAGATCCTATCTTTTAAGAAGTAATATTGCACATAGGCCCCAGCCGGTCCTGGTGGTTAAAAATCCCCTGGCATTGTTTGGGCCCTTGTGCTCTGGGCGCATTGTAACCTGCGCAATTGCCTTTTGCTGGTCTTAAAACAACTCCAGACAGCTCCAGCCGGAGCAGAAATTAATCTTCCACTTTTCTGGTGAGATGTGCCCTGCTGTGCGCAGTCTGCACTAGAGGCAGCTGCGCTGTGAGGAGGAGGAGAAGCGGCTTGTTAGCACATACTGCGGAGATGCTTCTGGGCGAAACGTGTTTCGTACGTTTAATCAGCGGTCAGAGCGGCCCACGAGACGTCTCGGGAGACAAGAGGCTTCTCCCGCAGCCCAGTTGAAAGGAAAGGCAGCGCATGGCTCTGCTGTCTTGAAAAGCGAAGCAGGGCAGATTACCCCTGGACTAAGGCCCCCAAATGCCTGCTCTCAGCCAGACCCACTGCCTGCACACACGCGCTCTCTCCCTGTGAAGCAAGCAGGAGGAAACCCTGTCTGCTTGGCAGAACTCTGCCAAAAGCAAAGAAACTAAATCCACCCTTTTCTTTACATAGCACCATCTGTAAGGAAGCATTGCCTGGCTGCCAGCCATATTTAGAGCCACTGCTCTTTGCTTGAGGGCTACAGAGAGGCACGAGTATGTTGCTGTACCTGCTGAGATGGCACAGACGTATCCCAGCAAACACCTTCCCGTGGCATTTGTAGGGTGAAGATGGGGAGTATGTCTGTGAGCCAGCACTGAAGAGGCAGCAGCATGGACTTCAGCAGGACTTGGATCAGCCCACTTGAGGATGATTTTGGTTTATCTAAAGCAGCATGTGTCTTCCCTCCAGCTATCACTGGGTGAGTTAGGTAGAGCTCACGTGCTTGCTGTGCACAGGCGCTCCCTTTTGCTTGTGTCAGTGCAGTAAACATCAGCAGGTTCCCATCTTTGATGACTCAAGGGCACAAGCAGGTAACACGCTGCAGGCAGTGTTGTAACAGGAAATTGAAATGATGCTAAAGTGCCGCTTGTTTAATTAATTAAATTAATTGACCTGAGGAGTCAATTTTTGCATAACCTCAAATTTTCCTCAATTCCAAACTTTCCTCAATTCCAAAATATCCTATATTTCCAAACTCAAAGAATTTTTCGGTCTGGATGACAATACACAATCTTTAGAGCATTCTTCAGTTTGAATTTCTGAGCAACCGTAACATCTCTCAGGAGCGAGCCTTCTTCCCCGTTCATCTCCTCCCTGGTCTGTTTGTATATGGCAGTTGTGTTCGTCCTGTGCTTTCCCACCAGCTCTGCGGCTGCAGGCAAAACATTGTCCACAAGCTCTACACTGAGGCCACCACCCGAGTGACTTCTGTTCCTAAGTACAGTTGTAACTATATGCAATCTGCCAAGGCCTCCGAAAGGAGCCCCACTCACAGCCAGCCTTTTCCTGGGGAGTCACATTGGTGATAGAGGCAGAACTTGATTATTTTTTGCTCTTATTTCTGATGTAAATAAAGTTTCTAAATGGCCATCACAACTCTACTTACTACTTACACAATTCTACTACTCACCTTTCCAGAGCAACTAATTTTTCTTTCTCATGTGAGACAGGTACCATTGTTTAAAATAAGTATTATAGGAGTCAGGTTAAAAACAAAAAGAAACAAAAAATCATTTAACAGAACATTCTGATGACACTATAGCAGTGATTTTACATATAAACCACACTGCCAGTGAAGTATTCCCCTGCAGTCTTCCCAATTCAGACTTTGAAGACTGCACCAGAGAAGATTAACAGAAGGAAAAGTGAGGCGGACTTGAGGTAAAAGAGAAACAGGTCAAATTAATTCCTTTGATCTATCTGGGAAAAATATGAGGGAAATAGCTAGCAAAAATAGATTCTTTTAAAAAAATGCTATCAGTTTTAATCGTCCAAGCTGTTATTAGTAGAAGATATATCTGTGTATCAAGATCATTGTCTGCAAAGTGAAGATGCTGATCTAGAGTTGTAACTATATGCAGTTTTATTAAAAGGATGTTGTTAAAAGCCTGCGTGTACAGGGAGAAGACTGTACAGACTGAAGCAACAAGTGCCTCAATGAATTGCCAAATATATTACACTAGCCACTACAAGGTCTGCTTAGCTGTGTGTTACAGACCCCGTACTGCTAATAGTCATATTTTGATGATAGGGAAACCATATTATGTATTTTCATTCTGTGGTTAGCATAGGCAGGAAATTCATACAGTGTTATTAATGGGAGGAGGCATGTGTGTGCATGAATATATATATGTACTGTGTGTGTATGTGTACACATGCAGCCTATGTAATATTTCAGGCTAGCAAATTGCAGGCAACCCCTGAAGCAGCTGCATGAGGAGCTGTCTAGCAGATCAGGCTAGGCTTGGTCCTTCGTTTGAAGTGCCATGGGAGAGGGCAGGGTTTGGGGAGGAATGTTTTACTTGCCAGCTACACACAAAAGGCTGCTAGATAGCTCAGGTTAATAGCTGGCAGCCTCCTGTTGCTGCTTCAATCCCGGACATCTGCAATAAATGCCTGGCAAAAGATGCACCTCAGGAAAAGAGTCTAGGAACAGCTGCTGGGGGCAAGAGGAGAAAAGATCTCTCTGGAAGTCCCTGGTCACTTGCTGATTTAATGGGTTGCTGTCCCTCATCAGGTGTGCGCCCTGCCCTGGGGGCTGCAGGTGCCTCTCCATAACTGCTCAGTCCCAAAGGATGAATGAGGGATGGGACTGCACGTTTCTGGTGCAGCTAGTAAAAGTGCCAATCTTGGCTGCCTTTCATCCCTAGCAGACCCAAACACTGGCCCATTTCTCCCCCATCATGCCTGTATCTCTTCTCATGGGGTAGGGAATGCTAAGAAGAGACCTTCTCTTCAGCCCTGAGAATTGATGGGTCATGAAATACTGCAAGCATCCCCTCTCCTTTTCCTGCTCTGCTGCTGTGCCCCACGCCGTGTCTTTGTAGCTGGGGAGAGAGGGAGAGCAAGTATCATGTTCTAAGTACTCACTGCCAGTACTTGCTGCATTTCCTAAAAATCATAATGAATTTTACTAGACAAGCAATCACATACTTGCTTCCGTTTTCCTATGTATCTTACCTGCCTGGCCATTTGGGGTGGACTTGGCCAATAAATGCCTTTCTTAAAAGCTACAAGCTGCCTGATGGTGATTGATTCACCCTACGTGGGTAGGTAGTAGCAGACACACGCACCTGGCATCTGGGGCCAGGGTGTGCTACCACAGGTGAAACAACACCTGATCCAAAACAAGCTGTGGCATAGAAAGGAAAAAAACACTTGTGTGACAGCATCAAGGATAGTTTAGGCCCTTACTTTCTCCTAGTGCCAAAACATTAGCAAAAACATACCCAAGGCTTTTTTCATAAGCTGGCAGTTGGCATTGTTAGCTCTGAAGCTGCCACGAGCTCAGGACTGAGGAGAAGCCTCTTGAGGCAGCTGTACCCATCAGGCTGGAGCCTGCCCCTCTCCCCATGCACATGCACTCCAGGAGCTTCTTTCAGTGCTTATAGCACAGGAACAGCTGAAACTGCCAAGCTGGGCTGTAACCCATCTCTCCCCCTCCCGATACACAGCTAAGCGCAGAGAGAGATACCGGACACCACAGAGGACCCAGCCAAGCAGTGTCAAGATGCTCCACACCAACAGACTTACCCTAGAAGGGCCTGCTCCCTGCTAACAGGGTCAGCGCCACCAGGCTGGGGGCTGGAGAAGGCCCCACTCACCCATTTGTTGGGGAGTCGTGTGGGGGTTAATGCTCCTCTCTCCCAGTTGCAGAGTGACCCAGGTGGGGCTAATGAGCACTGGCCTTGCTTAGCTAATTAGAGGCTCTGAGAGCAGCAGACTGCACTTTGAGGCATGGGGCATTTGCAGAGGGAATAGTGTGTGTGGGTTTTATTTCCAGCAATTTTTTTTTTTTGTGTGTGTGTGTGTGTGTGTGTCAAATAAAAAACCTCTGGCAGGAGTAGCACAGCACAGATGGGAAAGAGCAATGGGATGGGGCACCATAGCACCCCTCCCTCCCTGTTGTAATCTGCATTATTGTGGGGTTTCAGAAGGCAAGAGCAAAAGCCTAGGAAGGCTGGGCAACTTGCTCCCCTTTGAGGGGGTAAATTTGGTCCGCCTGCTACAGCAGGAACTGCCCCCATGTGGTGCCCCGTACACAGCCCCCCTACTGCCACCCAAGGGTGAAGGACTCAAGGCTGCATCCCCCTGCTTGAGCTGAAAACCTGGTGTCAAAGGTGCCCAGAGCAGGCTGGTGTAGGGGCTAGGCTTGTCTAGTCGGTGGTGAGGGCTGAGGCTGTGTTCAGCATCTCGCGCGTGGCAGCACGCAGGCAAGCCCGACAGCTCAGCCAGACCCGGGCTTTATTACAGTATCACCTCTATCGTTACACGCCCAAGAAGACCGCTAAATCCTCTTGATCCTGTCCTGTATTCATAGTCTCAGCCTCCCAAAGTTGTGGCCTAAGCTCTTCCTTGCTTGCCCAGCCCTTTAAATACAAATTAGAGTCAAAAGCAGCTGCTGCTGAGAGGTGCTTGTTATGCTTCGTGCTATTGCAAAATGCATTTCCCTTGCCTCTCTCTAGCTGTTATTTAGTTCCCCTCATGTTGTTTTCCCCTGGCTTTTCCTTTGTTTCCTTCCGAGGAAAGCGGCACATCATTACAGCTGGGCTTTCTCTAGAGCTCTCCTAGCCGAGGTCATTACTTAGCTTGTGAGATCCAACGAGGTTGCTGTTTGTATGGATGTGAGGCCTCTGAAAAAGCAGCTAATCAATTCAGAAAATCATCTGGGTGGTAACCCCACTGTCAGCTTATTTTCTTCCCTTCCACTTAGACATCAAACTGGCTGAAGAGGGCTCTGGGGAACGAGGCAGGCACTGAGAGCTGCTCCTCTGCAGACACATCTGTGTCTTTCATCAGCAGGGCTCAGGGAATACCACTAACGGGAGAGAGGAAAATCTCTTTGGAGCAGATAGGTTCGCAGCCTCCATCCTCTGCCTCTGAAGAGCCCCGGCCCAGCGGGGAAGCGATCATTTGAAAAGTGGCTAATGCACTAACGTCCTTTGGCAGAAACTGTCACATTAGATACAGAGCTGGGGGAGGATGGGGGCAAAACACACAAGCAAACGGGGCCATGTTCGAATAGCCCCACATCAGCAAGCAGCCCCTGGCTGCAGAAACAGCTTGCCACGGCGAAGCGGAGCGACAAGCGGCCACAGCCCTGTGCAAACTGGGTTCTGTCGGATAAACTTACTAATTGCTGCCCTTTACTTTCACCCACTCTCTCCCTGTTTTGCATCCCTGTGGGGTGCACTGGGAGAGCGCCCCGCGAGGGCAGCGAAGCCTCTCCCGGCCGTCGTGGTAATTGGGAGTGTGGATGTGCGGCTCTTTGGGCGCCGGGGCTGGCTGGTGTCACCGCTCGTTCAGGGGAGATAAGTCACATCTGAGAGCCGTTCTCCCTTGCACCAGCTGTGCGTTTGAAGCAGGGGGTGGCGGGGCAAGCGTGTGTCCTACCCGTGGATTTGGCCAGCAGACTGGAAAATGTCAAGGTAGGGAGAAGCTGAGCTTCGCCTGCTTTTCCCAGATCTGGGTAATGAATTTTTCATTGTAAAGTATTGTTCTAGCCTGACAAGCAAGGCTGCAGCGCTGGCATCATGGGGTTCCACCTCTGTCTCTCCATTGCTCTGGACCACATTTCCACAATTTACTAAACAGGGATTTTTGTGTGTGTTTCGCAATCCTGCAAGCTGAACAGGAGTCATGAGGCTTCAGTGGGCACTTTCCTCTTCATGTGCCTTTATCAGTGTACTACATTTTGCCACCTCTTTAAAGTAATTTCATACACTGATTTTGCTTTTGCAGGCAACACTGAAAAGCAGGCAGGGAAAAGCATCAAGAACTTACTTTTGTCACTAGATGGAATAACTGTAATTCTGAATGCGAACAGGGAGCAGAACTGCACAGTAAAAACAAGGCATCTTCCTTCACAGTCATCACAGCCATGGCTGAGTCAAAGCCTCTCCTTTTCATTCTTTTTTCCCCCTCATTTCTGGCTGCATTTTGGTAAAACTCCATAAGAAAATCAGCAGGCTTGAGAGAATCATTGGAAATGCCTCCAGTGCCTCATCTCCCTGTTTAACTGTATGAAATCTAGAGATGTTCAGTGACGTTGGAAGCAGCTGCAGAGCGATAAAAGGCAGTATCTTTTCACAGCATTCACATCTTAGCTGAGGATCTTGCTTCAGTCATGTGTGATGGAGACCAAGAGCCTTAGTAGGATTCAGAAAAGAGTTCAGAGGCTCTCAAACACTTTCACGGACAGTATTATGGCCTATAATTGAACAATGAACATTTCAAGTGATGTGAGCCTTGCTTGTTGAAGCTGAATTGTCCCTCTGCTGATGTAGTTTGGGGAAGGATTTCTTCAGGAGGCACCTTGTCCTGCTCCTGCCCACTGGAGGGTTTTGGGTCCTTACCTGTTCTGCTGAGCCCAGCAAAAGCCCCACACTGGAGCAGAAGAGTGAGCTTGATCCACAGCAAGCAGCAGTTCCTCTGTTTCTACTTAAAATCCCAAGCACCAAATATGCCCGCTTCGCTCCTGAGCCAGCCTCCCTTGCCCTCCTGCAGGGGAGGCAGGACGACAGGCATGGCCAGAAGGACAATGCCAAGGGGTCCTCACTCCCATAAGGGCTTGTATTACATCCTTATGAAAAAGTACAAAAAATCCTTTGCCTTAGAAGATGCTTTGGACCAGGAAGTCCCACAGGTCAGTTACCTGCAGGAAACAAACAAGAAAGCTATGTTTGTAACACTTTTCCTCAAAATTGCATTTGTTGATGTGCATTTGCTTTTTGAAACACAGAGAGCACAAATTCCGCAAACGCTTTCTCCCAGCCTTCTCCTATTTCAGGTGTTTTAAGCCACCACGAAGGTACACACTGAAGTAGCCGAATGCGGCTTCTAGGCGCGGAGAGCACACCTCAGTTGAGAACAGGCTGCTCTCAAACGTCATGCAGATCCAGGACAGGATCCGAAAGGGGGATCTGGCTTGTGTCTCGTGGATCGTGTGAGAGCAGCCGGGTGGCAGGGCCCAGACCTGCTCCCTCAAGGGCGCTGGCGCGCGCGGCGCCCGGGAGGGGATCCCCAATAGAAGGCATAATAACTGCTTATCGCTAGCAGATCGGGACTGGCTGCTCTTATCTCCAGGGGTGGCCAGAAGGCCAAGGCCTCCTCGTTGCTTTTGTCCCTGTACATCCGCATGTCCCCTTTCCGCTGCCCGGTCCTGTTGTGGTTCCCGTTGCCCTTCCCGCCTGTTTGCCTGGTCAGGAGGGAAGCGCTGGGCTGGTTTGGCTCAAGCATGGCCGGGCACATGCAGGGGTGGCTTTGGGGGTGCCCTCTCCTTTCCCGCTTGCACCGTAGGGGCCGAGGGCTCAGGGGAGGCAGCGAGGCCGAGCGGGCTGGCCCGGCACGCGTGGCACGGGAGGTGGGAGCAGGTGGCGCCACGTTATCTGCTCAGCTGCCACGCGGCTGCGGAGCGCCGGCCGCAGCTGGGAGCGGAGCGCTGGGCTGGCGGCTCCCCGCTCCGCGCGGCGGCTCCGGAGCGCCGCTAAGCTGGCGGGCGGCAGGCAGGGCCCGCGGGGCTGCGGAGCGAAGGCCGCAGCTGGGAGCGGAGCGCTGGGCTGGCGGCTCCCCGCTCCGCATGGCGGCTCCGGAGCGCCGCAAAGCCGGCGGGCGGGAGGCAGGGCCCGCGGGGCTGCGGAGCGAAGGCCGCAGCTGGGAGCGGAGTGCTGGGCTGGCGGCTCCCCGCTCCGCGCGGCGGCTCCGGAGCGCCGCTAAGCCGGCGGGCAGGAGGCAGGGCCCATGGCGCCGCTCACCGCGCTGGGCCCACGGCGGCCGGCGCATCCCTGCTGGGCGCCAGCGGGGCTCCTGGCACCGCTCCCCGGAGCACGCATTGATAGCTGCTCATGCAGATAACCTGGAAGTGTCCCCTGGAGGGGGACAGCTGGTCCCCGGCAGCGTTTTTGGGAGCATTCTTTATCCGTCCATGGAAGCGCCCTGGCAATGCCTTTTGGGGCCTGCCAGCAGGGGCCCTGGCGCAGGCCGGGAGGCAGCTCTCGCCTCGCGGGCGCTGCCAGCTGAAGCTCTCCGGCAGCAAAGCCTTCGTCGGTGCCTAACAAAGAGCCAGCGAGCCCAGCGCCGTTCATCTACCGCGTGCCTTGCTGCATCTAACACGGCAGGGAAGCACCAGGAGCAGTTTTAATGCGCCCAAATGATTTTAGACAAGGTTAATACAACTCATCAATGCATGCCACTTTTTATTAAGTTTTAATTACAATGTCATTTCAACAGGCTGGCCTTGTGCTGCCCGCCCAACGTGGCCAGTGGGTTCTTGTTTGAGGTGTGTTCCCTTGAGCTTCAGCGAGTAATTCCCAGCGCAGGCCTAGGAGGTGACCTGTCCCGGTGCCTCCCTGCTGGATGCAGCAGCTCTGCTGGCAATGAGGGCTTTGCATCCCAATGGGGCCACACCGTGCTGGAGCGGCACTGCAGGGCTGCCGTGGGTGGTGTGACGATGTGAGAGACATTAAAATGTATGTGGGAAAAAGAAATGCAGGTGTTGGATCCTTCTTCGCACTAATGGAGATTGTCCCTTCCAACAAGCTGCGGCCTGGCTCTGTGTCAATGGCTCTGGGACAGCTCGTGCTGGGCTTTGTTAGGCTTAATTTCTTGTGCTGCGGAAGGGCCTCACCTGGGCAGATCTGGATGCAGAGTCTAGGCCAAAGCCTCTGAACCTGTCGCACTACTGTCTCTACCTTCATACATCTTCCTCTTGGTCCTGGAAAAGAGCCTGGAAAGCCTGCTGGTACCGCGTAGTCTGCTTTTCCGAACAGGGCATGGAGAAAGACAAAATGAATGCTGACTGCTTAATCTTTGCTCTCTTGCCCCAGAGGTGGGTTTTGAAAACCCAGGAGAAGCTGCAGACAGGAGCTCTTTCTGGTCCAACTCACAATAAGATGAATAAATACAAATGATCAAAAAGAGCAGAGTCAGAAGTACAGCTTGGTTTTGAGTTCTCACTCTCCAGTCACTGTTCATATTGAAGCTTGTTACTTGAAGGGCTTCCAAAACTCACACTTGTTGTGCGCTTTGTGTCTCCCTGTTGCTCATGTAGGGATGGGTGCATTGAGGGCTTCTCTGCTTGTCCTGGGGATGCAGATAGCGCTGTCACACACCAGCGTGAAAGCACGTATCAGTGTGATTTAGAAGGTAAGAGTGCACCTTACACCCAGGACGGCGCTGAGAAATGCCGGGGGATGGAAAGCAAAGTTTTCTGAGCTGGGCGGAAACGTACCTGAAGAAGAGAGTGAAGCACCTCTATCTGCAGGGAAGGCCATGAGCTTCTTTGGTAGCTATCCCAAGGGGCTGGGCTCTGCTCTTCATTCCGTACATGGCACAGATGACTGCTGTGGTGACAAGCACTCTCCTTGCCTTAAGCTCTCTTGATCGGGTGCTGCTCTAGCAAGCAACAGTATAAATCACCACCGAGTGCAACGCTGCCTGAGTAACTGGGTGGATGCTTGGGAGAGGAAAGTGCTATTTCGCTGGCGGTGCCACTGGCAGTAACAGAACTAACTGGCTTGAGGCCAGGGTCTGCATTTGCTATGAAACTGTACGGAGGTGCCTCTAAAGAGGAAGAGGCAGAAGCCCTGTTTTGACATTTCCAAGCCTTTACTACAATTTGGATGTTTGCCTAGGCAGGATGAAGCTTGGCTACAAGACAGACACTTGTGGGAAGCACAGGCTAGTTCTAACTCAGATGCTCCTCATGGTAGTTAATTTTGTAGCACAAACCAGGTCTAAATGCCATCTTCCTTGCTTCATGAACAGAAGGAAAAATAAATATCTGCCATGGGGTGACCACTGAATAGCTGAAGTATAAGTGTAGCAGAGGTGCTGGGGTGCTCCCCAACCTTTTCTAGGCTCTCTTCCAAAACATCTCCAGAGCCCTAGGGTACACGTTAGGGCCAGAGTTTTGGAATGCAGTAAAAAAATGATTTTTAGTGAGACTTCTGAGAGACAGAGACTGAGAGACAGACAGACAGACTGACCATGGTGCTGTGGCACTGAAAGGTGCAGTGGTTCTTACTGACTGGCTTTGGAGTTCAAGTGACGTTGGAGTAACCTGGGAAATGTAGATGCAGAGAGCGCCAGCCAAGTCTGCGGGGATGCAGGTTTTCCTGGCAGAGGGGAGGCTCATGGAGGCACAGTGACAAATTCAGCTCCTCTCCTTCAAAGCATGAAGGCATCTGCCTGGGGCAGATGTGGGGAATTGGGAGTTTAGACCAAGAATATGGAATATGCTTCAGGGAGTGACGAGCAGGGGGGTAGAGAAGAGAGCCGCTTCTGGCTGAGCAAGTCAGGTGGGTAGAGTAGGAGGCATGAACCGAGTGGGGGGTTCACAAAGGATATAGCTTTTAAGGGCAGGAATTTTGTCCTTCTTGTTATACGAAGGAGAATCTCCTCAAAACAACACTGATCTGCACAAGACAACACAGCCAATGACAGATGCATATCCCAGGAAGGCAAGACACCTGACATGGCTAATGGAAAAGGCAAGAAAACATTTCCCCACAGCAACGCTGGGCTGCTTCCTCCTCTAAAGTCACTTTTGGTAACTGGGAATCTTTTGGGTATTTCTGTTGCCAAGTTTTCACTCATTTTTGCCTCTAATAGGTAGTAGAGAGAGGAGACAAACAAGCTCAAGGTTGTGCTAACATTTGCTGGCAGGCTCTGCACAGAAACCTTGGAGGCAGCTTGGGACGTGTCCTGCCTGGCCCTGAGCCCCTCTCCTGAAGTCCCAGGGCTCTGAGCTCCCACCACGAGGAGCCCTTGGCAGGCTGCAGTTTGGTCCCAACGTGGCAGGGTGCTCCCAGCCACTGGGATTGCTTTGTTTTGTCCTTGCCTGCCTGGTGCTCGGGTGCAGGGTGAGCAGAGCAGGGAACAGCCCCAGGGGGTGCTGGAAGGAATGATGCAGTTTAACTTACGTGAAAGCTCGGCTCAGGTGCACCTTTAGGCGACCTGAGCTCGCGGCAGGCCGGGATGTAAACACATCCCAGCACAACTCACAGGGCAACCTGGCGTCCTCGCAGTGCAGCTCCCCAGCTGACCTCCTCACTTCTCTAGTAAATGACCCATATTTTTGCCTGGCACAAAGAGGGAAAAAAGGCAAAAAAAATACCCACCCATGCCCAGATAGAAGCAGGCCAGTGCGGGGGTTTTAATCATCCCAAACATCCTGGGTGAGTCTATGCTTTATTTATAGTACTTTGCACTTTTACATGTTCTAAGCATTTTGCAGGAAAAAAAAAGAGGGGGTTGGCAGACTGTGGATACTTTGGACAGAGGATCATCACAGTGTTTTGCTGCATGGCTAGCACGGATGGGCCTGCGTGCAAGGAGATTGTCTTTATCAAGTGCTGTGTCTGCTCACCTATGTCGCCTTCCTCCTTGATTCACCCCACAGTTTGCCTTTCAAAACTAGGCTAGGCACTCTGCAAACCTGCTTTAAAAGGGCAGTCATGTAGCATCTGGCTCCGGGAGTGCAGCTACTTCACCAGCAGATACAGCGAATAATCACAGCTGCCAGCAGGGTAGCTGCGTTGGTAACTGTTCCCATTTTACTAATAAGGCAGCTGGCACACAGAGAATATCTCACTGGTAACGCTGGGAACACATTTTCCAGCTCCAGCCTCCCTCTCTTGGGCTTGCAGTGATGTTTCCAGAGCAAAGCGTAGATTTAAGCGGGTTCTGCATGGCTAAGAAGCCAAAAGACTCTTCAACCCTGTGTGCTTTCAGAAATGCCCCTCGGTTTGGAAAGGGCAGCGAGGGCGGCTTTTGCAAAATGTGTTGCAAAAAAAGGAAGTGCCAGAGGGGGCTGAGCCGCCCCTAGTTTGCCCGCTGCTGCCTTTGCCACTGCTCTAGTTTCTGCACTGGTCTGCAAACCGTCTCAGTGCTCTGCAGGCCCTTCCTCATCGTGCAGGTGCCAACAGTGGCACGCAGCAAGGGCTCCAAGGTTGGAGCAGAAAGGTGAACTCTGCAGGCCACTGTAACATTCTGGGTAACGTGCCAAGCGAAAGGATGAAGTGCAGAATAGGTGTCCTCAGACCCAGCACTACTGTCCTTGCCATCCTGCGCCTCTCCTTGTGCTCTGCAGCTGGGCACAGAGTCAGTGCCCTCCATGCCACTGCTGCTGCAAGGGTCTGAGTGGGGGAGCAGAGACCTTGGAGCAGCAGCAGCAGAGACACAGGGGGTGAGCTGAGAGGCAGGTTGTGGTGGTGGGAAAACATGTGGCAGGGAGATGGCAGCAACTGCCTGAAAGAAACTTTGAAGAGCAGCACGTGGAACTGAAACTGAACCGAGGGGACTTCACTACATGGTGGCCACCAGCTATTTAAAGATGCAGCTTAAGATGCAGCTGGCTGTAGAGAAAGCAGCAGCTAGTGTGACAAGGCAGCTCGAGGACAGACAGAGGCACGGGGAGCAGTACGGCTGCAGCAGAAGGCCTGGGAGTCACCAGCCTCAACCAGGTAGATTATTTCAGGAGCTAGTCAGGACTGGAGAGAAACTACTATAGTGGCTGCAGTTTTGAAATGACTCCTATAATAATCCTTGTCGATCCTTTATACAGAGAGAGCTCCCTCTCTCAAGCCTTGGCTCCCTGCACGGCCTGCCACCCGAGCTGTGAATACCTGCAGGCTTTGGGAGAACTCAAGACCCCTCACAAATGGGGCTTTGGATTAGGATTTGGCTATGACATGGATATGATCACCATATTCCGACTTGCCTTATCCTATTCTCCCTTCCTCCACCCCTTCCATCCTCAAGGGTCAGAGAAGACCTAGCTGGAAGCGACTTAATTCTTGTTGGGCTAGGGCAGACTCCCCACATGTTATTTTTGGAGCACAGGCCACGATTTAACAGAGAGCAAAGCATCTTGAACACCTTATTTCTTAGCTCATTTCTCTCAACATCTGCATAGCATTCTCCCAGCAACTGTTACAATGGCTTATGTGGAAAAGTTCCATTAAAGCAGTGTTTTAGCACTGGACTTTGGTTTTGTTTTTCAACCTCAACTCAGCAGGATGAATCAGTGCTGCAAAACTGGCAAATATGTGAGGCCCCTCTGGCAGGCTTTTTTAAAACCACTGCCTAGCTGTGGGCTGCTCTTGGAGGCCCTTCACACAGTGCTCTCCCCAGTCTCAGCCTTCCCTTCAAACCTGCCTCTAGTGCCTGGTTTCTCACTGCAAAGACATTTTTCTAACTGCCTGGCCTGAATTTGGTTTTATGGTCCCAACTCCAGGCTTTACTACTCCGAGATAATTAGAGCAATTCCCTTCCTTCATTTATATTGTTCCCTTGAAGGTATTTATGGGCAGAACGCTTGTCTCTGCTCAACCTTCCCTTTTCCACGCTGCATGCCTCGCTCCTCAGTCTCTCCTCCTACCTCTGATCCTTAGGTTGTTTTAATGGACTAAAAGCTGCTGTGGAGCTTTCCGCAACCAGGGCATCCTTCAAGTTCAGGGGGCCCGAATACACTCCCTATTTTTCTAATTCCTCCCTGAAAGCAGGATTATCTCAGGCCTCGAGAAAAGCCCTCTCCTGCCCAAGAGCAAGCAGGAGGGCACTGCAACCCTCCACGCACGTTCTCACATTTGGGGTTCAAAAGAAGAGTCAATCCCAGTGCACAGGACTAGAAAACCCTGATTTAACCCTGAAGGTAGCAGGCTTCCCTTCTTATTTCCTACCAAGCTTGATCTCAGTGACAGCAAACGGTGAATAGATCAGAAGAGGGGGATGGCACGGTATATCCAGATGGTAACTGGAATATTTGGGGCGACCTGTCCGCAGTAGTGTTCAGTCTGTTGTAGTGGTACCTGGCAATGAAATTTAATGTATTGCTGACCAGACTGTTTTCTCTACCTTTAAAATGGTTTTTCTGACTGCTGCTGGCTGTTTCCACTAGCTGCTGACTTGCAGAATCTTTCTTTCTTCTTAAAAAAAAAAAAAAAAAACACTGAAATTTTGGTTAAAGTGGACTTTGTTCTCCACTGGAAGCTGTTTATGTAACATCTGTTTTAAATAACTTTAAAACTAAGCCTATTTAACTGTGCAAAATAAAGCAGTGAAATTACAATATTTGTTATGGTTGGGGGAAAAAAAAAAAAAAGACGTTTTAACAACTGTGCCCCCACTAACCCCTAATTTACTCCACGGGGAAAAGTTTATCGCTGTGTGCCGAATTCTGCTCTGGGGAGTTCTGTCAGCGTGGCTTTGGCCTGGTTTACAGAGCTGACAGGGATTAGCCAAAAACCATTTTAACATACCTTTACCGATTCTTACCTTCTCAGATTAAAAGGCATTATTAAATAGAATTTGCAGTGCTGTTAAACAGCATTGAAAGGCCAGTACTGTGCATGGGACGAGACTAGCGAAGCTCAGCCCTATCCCTGGAGTCTCCCTGCACGGGGAGCGTCAGAGCGTTCCTTTGAGGCTGCTTTGGAGCGATGCAGGAGCTGCGGGACACGCAGGAGCTGCGGGACACGCAGGAGGGCTGCAGGGGACGTGCCGGGGGCTGCTGTGACGGGTCACAGCGTGGCAGCACTGCCAGGCTGGGGACAGCGTGTTTGGGAAGCAGCCCCTCGCCAGCGCAGCAAGGGGCTCAGCTCTCCTCACCTGGCTGCTCAGGCCCCTTGCAGAGCCTTTCTCTAACCACAGCTGCCTCCTCCTCCTCTTTATATATTCATGAAGCTGTAAGGGACAGGGGAGGGGGAAGAATAAGAGCTGAGCAAAGCGAAACTCCAGGACAGGAAGGGGAACTTTGTTTGTGTGCAGCGGGGCTGGCTCGCGCCTTGCTTGGCACGGCCGGCTCGGAGCCGGCGTGTTTAGCCTTGGCCCTGGCAGTTCCTGCTTGCAAAAGAAAGCTGCTCCCTGCTCTCTCCGGTTGCAGTTGGACGAGCTCTGGATGCAAGGAGGAGAAAAAAATAACAGTAAGTGAGTCAGTCTCACCAGGGCTGTCCTGGTGCCTTTTGGGGAGGTTTTTCTCTCCGGGTTCAGAGCGAGGCTTGATGCGGCTCTGCAGGTGGATTGCTTCCCCATCAAGTCTGCATCTTGTGGGGCTAACCGATGGGGCAGAAGTGGGGAAGGGTGAAAACGTCCACGCAAGGGCGGGGGTGGAGAAGAGGCTGGAAGCAGACAGCATGCGTGCAAGCAGGACGTAAAATAAGTCACAGGGGGCCGTTTCAACACGTCGAGTCTTGCTGCAGCCCGCTGTGGTCTGGTGGGATTGGTGTGGAGGATCACTGGAGCCTGGTGTTGGGATATTGGCTTGCAGCTGTGCTTTTTTGGGAAGGGCAGAGATCCCCGAGTTCACATGTGCCTCACTCCTGTGATTTACATGCTCTTACTTTTCCCATGTTCTCCCTTCCTGTCCAATTCTTCTGGGACTGCAAGAAAGGGACATGCTCCTGCTGCTGTGCAGGAAGCAGCAGCGACATGTGGCTGTGAACTAAAGCCTCTGGTAGCTGCAATACACTGTGAGGACGTAGCAAAGTCTTCTTGACTGCACCGGACAGGACCTGCATAGCTCTGCACTCCAGCATAGCCTGTACACTCACAGAAGCATCTCCCCAGGCACTTTGCCCCCTGCTTCTGGCACTGGCCACACAGCAGGGCACCCTGTCACCAGCACCCCCGATGCGTGGGGATCCCTACCTTGTCTTGCAAGGCAGAGTCCCAGCCTCCCCAGTTCTCAGACCTAGGGCTGGACCCTCACCACGTCGCAGGTCCACACGATGCACTATCCTGTGGAGCAGGATGTGTCCTCCCCACAACCCTGCACACGTCAGCAGCGCCCCAGGGAACGCAAAGCCCGGGATACGGCGCATGGCAGCACCACAGTACCAAGCATCACATTAACTGACTCCGCTTGCAGGAGGAGCCAGCACCTTAATGACTCAGTGGGTCATTGCTAAGGTGTTAGTCTGCCTTGGGCTTACACAGATTTTGTACTTTTTTTCCCTTCTTCCAGGTGCAGCTGTAAGATGAAGCCTCCACCTGGGCGCAGCACAAGGCTGGCATTCTGCTTGTGCTTCCTTCTGCTGAACTTGGCTCCCCTCTGTCTTCCCCTCCCGCTCTGGAAGGACAGAGACTCCCTGATGCAGGAGGAGAAAGCCTGTCAGACAGGGGGTAACCTGGTGCTGGACAGGCAGGAGCAGCAGCTCAGTGCGAAGCTGGTAAGCCTCAAGGAGGAGGAGGTGGCTACTGCCATGAACACAGGGCTGTTCCCTCCAAGCATGCACTTCTTCCGGGCCAAAAGCCTCATCGACCGGAGCGCAGTGTTCAGCATCTTAAAGCGCATGCCAAAAGGTAGGCTCTGGCCTACGGGCTCCTTCTCCTATCCATCCCGCCCTGATGTTGTCCGTGCTTTTACTAGCTGAACGCAAGACAAAGCTTCTATTGATGTGACCTGTAGAACGTAATACAAAACAGCCCTGGTGTATTCTTTTAATTTAAGAAATCTTCAAGATTTTCTGATCTTTCTTAATCAAGCTTTCTTCTGTCCACTTATGGGAGACCTCTCTGCAAGGCTGGCATTTGCCCTGTCGTCCTCTTGCCAAGACACTTTCTCCCCTGTTGCTCAGGAAGCCATATGCTAATGCCATGCTCCACACCAGAAGAAGCTGATCTATACTCTGCAGCACATGTATGGCTTTAAAGGCACTTGGAACAGTTTAGGTTGTATAATGGCATGAATTTGTCCAATACATTTAGCATACCCTATGCAGGCTCCCTTGAGCACACCAGCACATGAAGTCACAGCTCTCCAGGGTACACAGGAGGATGCTTTTAGCTATATAGAAATCCAAGCCATGCAAGCTGTCTTTCAGGTGCTGACATCTCCATGTCTCTGAGCTGCTGGCAGTCCAATGGAGAGACAAGAGGTCAAGGCAGTTGCAGTAGGAAGGCGTAGATTCCTATCTGACCAATTTGTCCCTATGTTTCGCGAGGAAGTATTTGAACAAGGTGCATTCTTTAACTAAAGATAAGAGGCCTTTGGTGAAAGTTTTCAACACCCATTTGAAAGTTTTCAGCATCTGGATGATGCACTCCGTATTCCAGATGGTCCCTTTTTAGATGCTATCCCACGGCCTTGCCCATGCAGCTCCCTGGCAAGAGGCTGGTGACTGGCTTCAGCAGAGCCTCAGGTCAGCTCCTCTGCAAGGCTGTGACACTAATGCATGGCTAAGAACTGTCTTGCTCTGCTCCCAGTCTGATGGGACTTCTTGGTGTGCAGCATCCTGACCAGTGAAGATAAATGCCTGGGATGACAACAGGGCCGTTATCTGTTCACCATTGAGTTGAGTAGTAAGGAATTTAAAAGCAAACCCCTCTTCCTCTCCAAAAGGGGAAGCAGACTAGCTAAGCACTTTCCAATCCAAGAGATACCAAAATAAACTCCGAGTCCTCGGAAGAACTGCAAGCTTTTCAGGGTTAAGAGTACATCCTTGTCATTCCTTGTGCAGAACTAGTCTTTGAGGCCTCAGTCTTGAGCAGATCACCTAGGAATTATTATTATTTCAAGCACTACTGTAATAGCTATCGCTACTCACATAGGGAAGAGGGTTTTGGTTTAGGACAGAGTTTAAGACATGACAGAGACCTGAAGATATGCTGGGATTCGAACAACCTAGATACAGAGACTTGGTTCAGGTCTGCCTAGAGCTGGCGTGCCATGTGAATGGCTGCCTATGTGAACGCTCCTCTTTAAGCGGGGCCAGAGCCAGCTCACAGCAAACTCTGCAAGACATTTAGTAACTCGGAGCATTTTCCATCCCAGTGGAGAAGCAGAGCTCCCTATTGATTTCCTCCCAGCCTCTGCTCCCAGGGAGCTGTCATGCTCTGCCTACCCTGTGTTTGATGTGGAGTGGGCTGCGTCGCCCAACACAGAGGAAGAGAGCAGCAGTCTTACTGATGGGAGAGGTCAATTATGACTATCCAGAAGCATTTCCAGGTGCCCCAGGATGAGCAAGCCTGAATTGTTATTCCATTAAAGCAGTTTTCCTTCTCTTCAGCTGCCTTGTCTCATTAGAATTGCTCTTCCTCTTCCCAGGTGCTGTCTTACACCTGCACGACTATGCCATCCTGAGCGTGGACTGGCTGGTATACAACGTCACCTACATGCCCAACTGCTACATTTGCTTCACACGCACCGGTGCTGTTCACTTTAGGTTTTCCAAGCCTCACCCTCCTCATCCCGTGCCAGCCCAGTGCTCCCGGTGGGTGTTGCTGGAGACCTACCGGAAGCAGCTGCCCAACGTGACCGAGTTTGATAAGAGGTGAGTGAACAGGAATTGCAGGCCTGCTGGTACTCCATAATAGTGCTGCATGCCTGTCAGGATCATTCTGGTGCTCCTTGGCCATCCACATGCAGCTCTGGAAACAGGACACTGCAGTAAAGCTATGTAGGCAGAACAAGGAAATAACGATACAAGAACTTGCAGGATGCAGCAGTAATTGCACCAGAATTAGAGACTATCAAAATTAAACTTTCCTATACAGCCTTGCTTTGGCCCTTCACACAGGCAAGGTTAGAGGCATTATTTTAGTAGTTGTATGCCACCTGCCCCTACCTTCCCTCAACACGTATACTGAAGGGGCTTCCAGCATAGGACAGGGGTGTGTGGTGAAGGACATTGCCTCCTCTGTTGAGGCAACCAAAAAAATATCTAGCTGGTAAGGCAGAACACCAGAGCACAGGAGGAAGAGAGGTAGCTAAGCAATTAGGCTTCCCCCACTCCCAGCAATAAAGTAATTTTTAAAGCCATTGCTTTGCCTCAGGGCAGGAAGCTGGACAAACTACTGAAGTTAAAGCTATTGTAGTAACAAGAAAAATGCAGCAGAACCCCTTCCCCCCATCCAAACACCGTCCTTATGGTGCTCACTTTGAAACCCAGCTGAGACTCACATGCTCAAGCACAGAAGCTCATTCCAGGTAAGATCCTCAGACACCAGGCACTTTTCCCAGAGGAAAGGCTAGTTCCCAGGTTAGGCCCTGGGATATCACAGCCAGCGAGCCCAGAAGCCCTATGTGCAGGCCCCATGCATGGCAGTACATTCCCGTCAACACCAACCTCCCAGCAGAGCTTCATCCCACACTAACCATCTCCTACTGCTAACTAGCAAGTCTCACCTCAGACACTTCCCCCAGAGCATCACCCACTCTCTTCTAGGAGCTCCTTCCTTGGAGCAGGCAGCCTTTTATCAGGACCAGGTGTTTTCAGGTCGCCTGGAAGCTGCTCAGCATTTAATTACTGGGGGTGGAGGGGCAGAAGAGCCTCCTTGCCCCTCCAGAGGGTGGTGACGGAGGACAGAGCCCCATCTGCCTACAGAGTGGCCCTTCAGCCTGTGACAAAGCCCTGCTGCAAAGCCAGGAGGCAGCATGCTGCTCCGCGCTGTGTTTCGGGAGCTGGATGGCATGTGCTAAATAATGCATGGCGGCAGACACTGAGTAATGAGGACACGGGAAAATATTGAGTCGGGATCCTTTCGGAGAGCACCCCTGTCCGCAGCGCTCAGGCAGGCCGGGGTCCGGCCTTGCTGAGAAAATAGCATGCGGTGCAGGGTAGTTAAAGACCGTGCTGTGGTGCTGGCACCCAAGGAGAAAGTGGGACTCAGGTTGTGTGGTGAACCTAATTATGCCATTTCCTAAGTGAAACTTGGTGCCTTTTACTGTAGCGCCCTTTGGTGAGGTTGAGCGGGCGTGCTTTTAAAAAGGGAGCACTGAACTTGCAGGCAGCTGGTACCCGCTCCTCACGGAGCCCCCAGGGCTCTGTGCCCTGCGGATATGGATACGGGAGGCAGGGCAGGAGGGCTAACAGGCTGCTAGGTCACTGGGATTGCCTTCCCTCCCTCATAATCCCAGGCCCTAGGGACACACGAAGAGAGCGAGWGAGAGGAAGGCTTGCCCTGGGTAGAGGAAGAGTGGGTCAGAGAGCATCTAGGGAGCCTCGACACCCACAAATCCATGGGCCCTGATGAGATGCACCCCAGAGTGCTGCGGGAACTGGCAGATGTCCTAGCCGAGCCGCTCGCCATCATCTTTCAAAGGTCCTGGAGAACGGGGGAGGTGCCGGAAGACTGGAAGAAAGCCAACATCACTCCAGTCTTCAAAAAAGGCAAGAAGGAGGACCCGAGTAACTACAGGCCAGTGAGCCTCACCTCCATCCCCGGGAAAGTGATGGAGCAGCTCATCCTGGCTGCTCTCTCCAGACACTTGGAGGAGAAGAAGGTGCTCAGGAGTAGCCAGCATGGATTCACCAAGGGGAAATCCTGCTTGACTAACCTGATCACCTTCTACGAAGGAATATCTAGCTGGATAGATGAGGGCAGAGCGGTGGATGTCATCTATCTGGATTTGAGCAAGGCTTTTGACACTGTCCCTCACAGCATCCTCCTGGGCAAGCTCCGAAGGTGTGGGATAGATGAGTGGACGGGGAGGTGGATTAGGAATTGGCTCGATGGCAGGGTGCAGAGAGTGGTTGTCAATGGTGCGGAGTCCAGTTGGAGGCCTGTACTTAGTGGTGTCCCCCAGGGGTCAGTTCTCGGTCCGGTCCTGTTCAACTTATTCATTAACGACCTGGATGAAGGGCTGGAGTGCTCCCTCAGCAAGTTTGCCGACGATACCAAACTGGGTGGAGTAGCTGGTAGCCCTGAGGGCTGTGCTGCCATCCAGAGGGACCTGGACAGACTGGAGGACTGGGCGGCGAGAAACCTCATGAGGTTCAACAAGGGCAAGTGCAAGGTCCTGCACTTGGGGAGGAATAACCCTGGACACCAGTACAGATTAGGGGTGGACCTGCTGGAGAGCAGCCCCGCAGAGAGGGACCTGGGTGTCATGGTGGACGACAAGTTGACCATGAGGCAGCAGTGTGCCCTGGTGGCCAAGAAGGCCAACGGGATCCTGGGGTGCATTAAGAAAAGCGTCTCCAGCAGGTCGAGGGAAGTGATCATCCCCCTCTACTCAGCCCTGGTGAGGCCACATCTGGAGACTGCGTCCAGTTCTGGGCTCCCCAGTACAAGAGGGATGTGGAGCTGCTGGAGAGAGTCCAGCGCAGGGCTACGAAGATGATCAGGGGCCTGGAACATCTGCCCTATGAGCAGAGGCTGAGAGAGCTGGGTCTGTTCAGCCTGGAGAAGAGGAGGCTGAGGGGGGACCTGATCAGCGTGTATAAATACCTCAAGGGAGGCAGTGAGGAGGAGGGGGGCGGCCTCTTTTCAGTGGTGAGCAGGGATAGGACTAGAGGAAATGGCTTCAAACTGAAGCATCGGAAGTTCCACAGGAACTTAAGGAAGCATTTCTTCACTGTGAGGGTGACAAAGCACTGGAACAGGCTGCCCAGAGAGGTTGTGGAGTCTCCTTCTTTGGAGATCTTTAAAACCCGCTTGGATGCAGCCCTGTGCCACGTGCTCTAGGTGACCCTGCTTGAGCAGGGGGGTTGGACTCGATGACCTCTGAGGTCCCTTCCAACCTTCGGCATTCTATGATTCTATGATTCTATGATAAACACAATGGGAACTTGTGCTTCTGCCTGATGCAGAGAGCTGGCTCTCCCAGAGGGAGAAAAGAGCCCAGAAAAGGATTCCCTACCTTTTATACGCTGAGGCATGGCTGCCCTGACATGTGATGGAGGAAAAATATCCAGTGAGAAGTCGCTTATGTGTTTCTGAAGAGAAAACTGGTTTCCCAATAGTTTCTTTCCATTTCAGCTGGGAGTAATAAGGAGAGAAATATCGTGGCACTAGACCTCTTCAACCCCACAGGGAAATCCATAATGTACAAGTAATTTTGAAATAGCTTCACATTCTTAAGGCACAAGCAATCACCCTGGGTATTTCAGAATCTTCTTAGGAATAACGCTTCACTGTGTTTATTTTTAGCTGAATTCACATAGTCTGAGGTCCCTTCCTGGCTGAGGGTAGGTGGCATGACATCCTGCAGGAGAAGGAGGGTGGAGCTCTGCATGCTTTCATTCCCTATGGTCCTGTTTGGGTTATGAGGTAATATCAACACATTGCTCTTCTTTTGTATTATTTATCAACACCACCGTTGTGTAACCCCAAGTCAAAGCAGGACTCCATAGTGGTAGATACAATACACAATGCAGACCTGCCCCAGGGGTCACACCAAGGGTGAGGCAGAAACCAACAAAGTGATTTTCCTCAGCAAACAAGTGTCAGAGCCACATACAAAAACCTGATTCTCTTGCATAGTGCTTGCATGGGCTTATTTATTTGAGTACGTTGTATTTTGAGTACTTTGAAGCTGCAGAGAAGTCACACCGTACATAACGCGCAGGCACATGAACAAGAGCCACATTGAGGCGCTTCCCCTCCTATTTTGATCTAATCCCTGGGTAGTAATCTAGGGGTTAGGAATGTTTTTTGGCCGTCTGGAAATAGGTCTCTAGCCAGGAATAGGCCCCAATCTGTTCTGCTTCTCAGTTTCTGGAAACTCTCCCAGTCTCATGAACATGTGCATCCCAGGCTACCTCTTCCCTGCACTCCTCTTTGCCCTTGAGCACTGACAAGCTGAGAGAAAGCAGATGTCAGAGGAAGGAACGGATGGATAGTTGGGTGGTTTCAAGAAAGTATCAGGGGAATATGGCAGTAGGGAAGGCTTCTCATGCAAGATAATGTGGCTCAGCAAATGCAAGCAGCACAATGAGGCTCTTTCCTGGAGGATGCACCTCCTTCACCTTACCGCATTCCCGATCACCAAGGGCACAGGCAGTGAGACAGATACCATTTCTTTCTATTTTGTCTGTATTTTTGTATTTTTATGTGTTGTATGTTTATGCTGAAAGTAAGTCTTTTTGTTTCTTTGTCTGAAAAGGAACTTTCATCATTCATATTCAAAACATAAGCCCTATGAGCCAAGAGGACCCTGGAGTATTATGTTACTGGTAAACTTTCAAAATAATGCTGTCTCAAGAGTCGAGAGACTCTGGGCTTGGAGGAAGAGAAAGGAAGGGAATTTTGTTCTCACAGCTAAAAAGACTTCCACACTTGTTTTCTTTACAATTAATTATGATATGGGAGAGTGCCATTTTTTTCCCCTTGAAATGCAACAGAATTGTCACCATTTGTAAAGCGAGAGCTCACAATAACCATGCCAAGAGATATTCAGGGAAACAGCGTTGACATTGCAGATATTTGTGAAATAGCCTCCCCCCTGGTAGCCCAAGGATTAAGGCCATGCCCAGCAGTTGGTCTCCCGCGGCCCTGTGGAGCTCTCTATCATAGGGATGAAGTCATCTGCGAGGGAGCTGACACAGAGGCCAGGCCTAGGCCGGGGAGAGAATTCCCTCGGGTGCTAACGGCTGCCCAGACCTCCTGCACCTTCCCCTTCGTGTCCTCTGGCTTGCCCTAGCCACAGAAAAATAGGGCAGCATGTACATTACAAAAAAAAAAAAAAAAAGGAAAAAAAAAAGGAAAAATAAAATCCACTAGAGAAACAAAACATTCACCTCTCTCTACAAGTCTCCCCTTGGGGAGAAGAAAAGAGGAAGAGAGCGAGCGAATGAACCACATGTGACAGATGTTAGTCACACTATTTAATGCACCACTGGAAGACATTCAGCAACTATGGTGAGGAGGGTGGTATAATTAACTTATATGGAATAGAAAAACAACAACAACAAAAAAAAAAAAAAAAAAAAAAAAAAAAAAAAAAAAAAAAAAACCTTAAAAATCAGGAAATGGCAACCTTTCACTCTGGTATTATATAGTGCAAGGAAACAAAGCAGTTAGGGAAAAAAAAATGAAAAAAAAAGAAAGCAAAAACACTGTCAAAAATAAATAATCCTTAGCTGGTCACTCTGGTTATGCCCCTTTGGACATATGCATTGCAATAACATTGTTCACTGTATATATGATATGACATGGAAAGCTATTTGTAGTCTGCACCTGATCACTGAGTAAGTTCCTTTCCAGCAAATAAGCAAAAAATGTATTTGTGAAGCTTTGCTTCATCTGCATCAACATCTCGTGGTACAAAATTGGCCGCCTGGACCCTTAAGAGATTATCCTGTTATCAAGCATGGATCACTGTTACCTAATAAATCTTCACAGTTCTAAGGATCAATAATCAGTCTCAAAGGAAAGGGGATCATAAAAAACATGAGATGATTTATGTGCTTTTAGGAGCAGGGTGGTGTGGGGATTTATTGCTGTATCTAGCCCAGGAGCACAGGCTAAGTAAACAACCCCAAGTTTGCCCAGCCGGACTTAAAAATAAGGAGCAGAGAGGCAAGTGCTCTTTATGGAAGGAGTCTGTTCTCACGGAGAATGGGAAAAGCCCAGTTGCATCCCAAGTACCTGTTGGTCCTTATCTAAAAGGCAGCTCTACCGGGTGGTGAGAATAGGCCTGCAGGGTGTTTTGATCCAGGTGGAGGCTTCTCCCCTTTTCCTGCAGTTTGCGGCGCTAGCTGGAGTGATGCCGGGCCTGCGAGGAGCCCCCACGGGCGGCCCCGGCAGCCGCGTGGGAGCAAGGCCGGCCCGGGAAGGGAGCAGCAAAGCCGGGCTTAACCGCGGCCTGTTCCCAGCGGCTTGGCCGAGCTCTTCCCACACAAAGTCCTGTCCCCGCTCGGTGCCGAGCGCCGCTGGAGGCCCGGCTCCGACCGCGCTCTGTCAGTCAGATAAGCTCTGCGAAGATGCCCCTGGCTCTCGCATTCCTGGTTTCTAGGGTGACGCTACAATGTCACTGCTCAGCGCTCCCCCGAACATGTCTGAAATGCCAAACGCCGCCGCGGGCCGCGCTGCAAAGTGCTGCACATGTGCCTGCCTGGTTATGGTTCAGCTCCTTTCCGTTCGGTTGCTTTGTTTACTGAATGGTGTCTGGGGTTGCCCAGCGTTGTGTGATAATGGACCGAGAGGCCCTATTGTAATGCACAAGAGCGCAGAGCTAAAGTTGCTGTGGAAACCTTAACTCTGGATTTCCTGACTGTTGTGCATTTAAAATCTCGCCCTTGATGTGGTACAAATGTCTCTGCTGATAAACTGTTTTGTTTCTAAAATTGTTCCCAGCAAACCAATTAACAGAGCAAAGAAGATTTGAAACTGCAGCCTCTGGAAGAGGGACCTCAGAGAGGCAAGAGCAGCCAGCAGGCAGATGCTGGGGAAACAGCTCCATTTTATGCTCTGAATGGAGAGACTCCAAAGCAGTGCCCCTACTCAGGATGTCTTCATTTATAGGTTTGGACCAGATCACACTTTAGATCTGTAGGAGGGAAATCTTTAATTCCATCCACGGAAGCTTCTTGGAATGAGATAATACGAGCACAAATCAAACCCACATCTCCTGTATAACAGAGAAGAGCACTGTGCTGGGATGAGGGGCAAGACATCAAACACAAATCATTACTAAAGACCACTAGCAGTTATCAAAGAGAAACCATATACTTGAATGAAGGATGAAGCATGGCCGAAGGTATTTCTATCGGAACGTGCACAGCCTCTGAGGCTAGATAAACATCAGGCCTACTGGGATTCGTAAGACCATGAGCCTCAAGCATCCTTCTCTTTAGTTTGTGGCTTTAGTTTGTCCACCCAGGAATGAGCTTGATTGCTCCCTGTATTGCCACTTAGTCTTTGCCCTCCAGCCTGAGAAATGTCTGACAAAACCTTCAAGTGGCCAGCTGAAAAAGGGACCTAATGCCAGAGTGAAAGCTATAAACTTGCCCATAAACAGACTTTCACCCTGTCCCAAATGCAAGTGCTCACCTATAGCTACATGCACAACTCAACAATAATGCACTTACTGGTTCTCTCAAACTTAACCTGATAAAATAACCTGCAGCCTCTCTGGATTTCTTAAAGATGCTTATTTTCCAGTAGAGTCTATGAAGGAAATAAGTATCCAACCATCCTGAAGGCAAGAGAAAGGCAGGACACACAATTCTTAACTGTTTGCCAGCAGACAAATCTGAAAAACTTACCAGTAAGGCACAAGCTTTCATTTAACAGGCGGGGTTACAGCTTCATTTCGCTTGGGGGAAAAAAGGATTTCTGATTCACAGATATTATCTGCACCAACCACCAAATATAAATATATTAAAATATATAATATTTTAATAAATATAGGTCATGTAAAACCTATCTGGGTGCTTCATAATTGTACCTGTAGTATAATCCACCTGTTTAGGTATTGCAAGCAGGCTCCAAGGTAGGTACTAAGCCTCACCTGTGTTAGGATTTGCATCTTACCTCCTTTTGGTCCTCCCCAATATGCATTCCTTCTTCACTACACTTGGGCAGCGCTGCCTTACTGCATCTACAAGGACGTGGATGGGAGACTGTGATGTCTGCAAAGCTTGGTCTCTGATAATAAAACTTGCATCTGTCTTGGAGGAATCCTATTCCCTCACGTAAAAGTCACCCAAGTTTCCAAATGGTGGCTTTTTGCATAATGAAAGCTAATGGACTTGTTCATGCTTCTAATTCTTCCTCTTCCCTTTTCTCTTTTCTCCAGCTTGCTGAGAAACTTGACCCTGGTGACGGATGCCCCTGAGCTGGCCTACCCTTCTGAGGCTCACATTTGGAGAAGATTTGAAGAAGTCTTTCTTACTGCCTCTGGGCTTATCTGCTATGCACCTGTGTTCAAGGCCTATTTCTACCAGGGGCTGCTGGAACTCTATGAGGACAACATACAGTATGTCGAGATAAGAGCTCTCCTGCCTGAGGTACCTGTTTTTTGGCTTCTGTAGTTCCCTTTTAAATCCTGTGTCTCCATAACTTTTCTCAAGCCCTATCTTGAATTTAGTTTTTAGGTGTTTGTGAACCTGGCACTGTAAGGGTGCTGGAAAAGCTTTCTCATATTCAAAGGTCTTTGTTGGAGATTTGCATACTCAGGGGCTTGAAAATGAGAAATACTTTGTTCTTAACGATTGAGGAAGATACCTGATGTGGCAACACTGCAAAGCTGTGTTGTAGGCTCTGACTTGGAACTGTGTCTAATACTCCTAGTTGGGAAGATATCTAGGATTTGCACCAGAATCACCTGTTCTGCTGAAGCTATTCTGGAATAATTTCCCTGCTTATAGTATTTACATTATTTTAGACTAGAATATTAACTGGCAAAGCACTGTCCTCCAGAGTGTGCAGACAGCCTGAAAGGTTAGCTCTGTGAGGTGTGAACTGCTCTTTTCATTGCCTTTAACACTAAAATCACTTGATAGCAATTTAGATATTTCTCCCTGCATACCACCTACAGCCAGTGAGTCTATCCTATATCCCACACTGTCCCTGACATCATCCCAGTTGCCAGCAGACTCTACTCCCATCTTATCGTTATGACAAATGACACTTTCTCTGTGACAGTTTCTATAGTGCAGGCATACATTTTCCATATAATCCTTCACAAAGTTCTCAAAGCAGGAGATTGTCGGGTGGGAGCCTTGCAAGAGAAGCAAATTCCTTATCAAAATAAACAAACTGGGGCCATCACTCCTAATGACACCATTCGCTTCCACGTTCTAAACAATCCATTAAAACAGGAATGAAATTGCTCCGCCAGGTCCGTTTGGCAGCACCCCAGGGACACGGCAGCCGAGTGCCCGGTGCTGGAAGGCAGGTAGAGGCTGCTGTGGGGAACGCAGCATCCCGCAGCGTGCCGTGCTAGCGCCTTCCCGGCAGCCTGGCTCCAGGACGTGTCTGCCAGCAACTTGCTCACTTAAATCATTGCCCTTGTGTGAGATGAAATGGCTGGCAGGCTCGGGCCTGCTGCAGATGACTGTCTGCAGCCCAGCAACCATCGGTGCCGCCGGCACGTCCCCCCAGGGCCGCCCCGTGGGCAGCCAGGCGGGCACTGTCACAGACTCGGAGGCTGGGCGGGCTTTGTGAGTGCCTCTGCATCAACAGCTGGGGAGTGGGATGCCTAACCTTGCCCTGTTGTGCCTGGGGCTGGTCCTGTGGTGAAATGGGGCTGTGGTGCTCAGGGCTGCGGGCTGGCACGCTTTATCATGCCTGAAAGGTGGATTGCAGGAGAGGAGAGGAGAGGAGAGGAGAGGAGAGGAGAGGAGAGGAGAGGAGAGGAGAGGAGAGGAGAGGAGAAAAAGCTTATATGCATCTTACTTTGCTGGGAGCTGGTCACAAGCCAGTTCTCCTGAAGTAGCTCGGTTGCCATCTGTCTTTGGGGTACCTGGAAAGAGCAAACAATAGCAGTGTCAGGATTCCTGTGCTGTGAGGCAGCGGGAGTGCTGGCATGTCCCCAGGTCACAGAGGTTTCCGGGCCAAGAATATCTGCAATGAAATGAGTGCGTGGGCCTGGCTGGAAAACACCCTGCATTAACAGGCAGCCTTTAGACACGGTTGTAATGTCTTCCAAGGGGAGGCTTGGCACGGGAGATTTGCTTCCCAAGCCGGGCTTTGTGCTGGCACCAAGCATGGGACCCGGCTGGTTTGCACCTAGAGCCCAGCGTGCCACAAGGTGCATGCGGACAGACTGCCTGCCCTGGGGCACTGTTGTGGGGGCTGTGAGCATCCCAGAGCCCGTGGGGCTCCTTGGTCTCCGCAAGCGGCACAGGCAGGAAAGAGCCAGTGAGGCCAAGCTGAAGACGAGAGGGAAGAAAAGCACTTCAGTGTGAAGGTCAAGGTGAGCAGGATGTGATGGGAATGGTGAGATAGCTGTGCACCCAGAGATCCTCTGAAAGGCTTGGGCAATGGCACTGACACTCGGCAAAAGCTGCCCCTGCAGCAAGGCAAGGCAGATGCGGTGACTGAAGACAAGTAGATGAAAGTCAGGATTTACTGGGAAACAGCAAACATTGTAGAAAAGCTCCCTCAAACCCAGCTGTGTTTGCAAATTCAGCTGTGTAAAGTCTCAGATTCCTGTGAGCTGCAGTAGTGGAAAATTCCCTTTGATAATCTGCAGCCACCCCATGGCTCCTGGTGCCTACAGGGGGAAAGCCATGCGGGGTGCAGGGCTTAGCGACTGCTGTGAATGCGAGGGACCAGCTCCAGCAGGAAAATAAGAAGGTGAACTGGCTTAGGACTGGGGAAGAGGAGGTGAAAGAGAAAGAAAATGAAAGAAGGAAAAGAAGAGAATGGATTGAGTGATTTCAGCCTCCATTTGTTACAAGCTCCAGGCAGTGCCTTTGTGGATTAGCAGCAGTCAGGGCATATAGGATCTATGCTGCTGCTGAAATCAGGGCAAAAGCCCCATGCACAGTCCCGGTAGTGAGGAACTCACAAAGTAGGCTGATGAGACAGCTCACGCAAAAACGATAATTCTTCCCAGGTTTCAACCAGAGACCTGGGAAAGTGTGCAAGGATTAAATGACCTACTCAAGGTCATGGAGCAAACCTCAGGCGGAGGGGAGCTGAAGGCCAGCCCAGCTGCTAGCTTATGGAGGCCAGCCCTTGCACGCTCTGGGCCTGCATTTGCGGACAGACTGCAGCCGCAAGGCACAGAGTGGTGCGTATGCGTGGCCAGACGGCTGGACAAATGCTCCAGCATTTGATATATACATGAGTCAGAGGACATGTTCTCCTCAGGATATCCAAGGGCACCTGCTTGCCATGTCCGAACATGGAGAGGCTTGTTTCTTGTACCATATAGCAGAGAGGAAAAGCATGCTTCAGTTCTTGCTAGCTAGTAAAGGCTTCAAAAAGAAAATATGTTAAAATATTTTAAAGTTTTAACTGTTTTTTTTTCCCTCCTCCCTGCTGCCAGGAATGCAGCAGAGTATTTCGCTGAGGAACAGAGTGTTTTTCTGAGGATTTTCTTCAGTTCATTTCTCCCTCCCTCTAACAAAACCCCCTTTCTAACTCCTGTTTGCCATGTACTTCTTGATCCCACAGGTATACGAACTTGATGGCACTCGGCATGATAAGTCATGGTCCATGGCAGCGTACCAAGAAGTGACCAAGCAATTTGTGGAAGATCATCCTGACTTTGTTGGAGCAAAGATTATATATACAGCACACAGGTAGAGGCTGAACATGGCTAAGAGTGATAGGGCATAACCACCTTACAGTGGAGGCAGTGGTGGGCAAAAGAGCGGCCTGGGCAGCTTGAGGAGAAGCTTTTTGAGTGATGGGCTGGAATTGCTACAGCTTGTTAGCTTGGTTTGTCAGACCTTGGATACTGACTCTTGAAGTATTTCCTGGCACTTCTAGGAGACTGAGGATGAGAATTATCAAGTATGCATGTGTACGTGCTGAGCAACCAGGCTTACTTGATGGCGTGTGCCTGGAGAGGCAAGTGTCTATGGGAGCCTGGGCATGAGAATGAGCAAGGAGAAGGCTGCTTGTGTGTGTACGTGCCCAAGCTGTGTGTCCTCCTCTCCTGTGCCTGGACATACTCTCCCTCTTTGGAAGCTGAAGCAGTGACAGAAGTGCCCGAGTTTGGGCACTCTGTATTGCAAAGGTCTTTGCAGGACCCTGCAAATCCTCTTCTCCTGGCAGCCTTTGTATGGTATGTTCATGCTGCTGTTTGCAGGCAGAGACAAGGCTGTTCTCCAAGTCAGCCAGATGCCATGAAGTCATGTGAGGTGATCCTGACCAAATATAACATACCTCTCAGCAGCACTTACTTGCTCCATCTCTGCATGACATGGTTTCCAGTTCAGAGCTGGATTGCCAGCCAGGATATGGACAGAGCGAGCTTGTGTCTGTCTGCAAAGCGCACTGTGATGTTCAAGTCCGACAGGCCTGGAAGAAACATAACCTTAAAACTCTATTTAAATGCAACTGTTCTCCCCTCCCAGCAAAACAGTAGAGAGGGAAACAAATATTTAAACATTTTCCTGCAGTTCTGTTCTCAACTTTGTAGATGGGAAAGCCAGCAAATCTTGGACAGGCGTGCCTCACCTCAAATGACTGTATGTGGTCATGCAGGGGGATCCTTTGATAGTATCATTTTTTTTTCTGCTACTGTTACTCTGTAGACTTGAAGCTTGTTGCTAGATTCAGGAGGAACTTGACTTTTGGCAAAAAAGAAAAGCAAGTGCCCCATTTCACAAGTCTAACAGACCCAACGCAGGCAGGCCCAGGAAAGTGATCCTCTGCACTGCTCTTTCTCTTGTTGTTTAGGAAGCTGAATGTTTCCCAGATAAAAGACGTCATCGTCACTGCCATGGCACTCAGAGCCCGCTTCCCAGATTTCCTGGCAGGCTTCGATCTGGTAAGTGTTTTTTCCATGACTTTGAGGTAGCCTCTAGAGATGCAATGTAACTACTTAATCATTTGGCATATGTTTCATACCAGAGTGGGATCCTCTACTGAAATCAGTATAAATGAGTCCAAAAAACCTTTAGCTAAGGATTTCGCTAAAGATAATTAACAAAAAGCCTTGAAAGAATCAACCACCTCCCTCCTAAAAACCAACATTGTAATTTCAGTTCAGTTAACACCATGTAGTGATGTCTAGCTGCAAGCCCCACAACCTTCCAGTGCACACTCAAAAATACCTTTACTCTTTCTACTCCCCAGGTAGGCAATGAGGATGAAGGTCATTCTTTATGGGAGCTGAGAGATGCCTTGACCATCCCATATTCCCTGGGGGTCAACTTGCCATACTTTTTCCATGCTGGGGAGACCGGTAAGTACGAGGAGACAAGTCCCACATTATTGTGCATTATTGTGTGTAACCTGAAGTTATGCGGCAGAAGAAATCATTGCTGGGGTGACTCAGCCATTACCTCCTTAGAGCAGCATCCACCTTCCATCCACAGCACCAGAATTCATCAGTCTTTTATTTCACATTTTAAGACGAAAGAATGGCCGTGCCAACTGCAACTCTTAGCTGACTGTGCCCTTCTTTTCTGGGATAGTCTGCTTATTTGCAATACATTTTTCAGCCTATATAGGTGGGATTTAACCCACCATGCAAGACAGTTCTGTTTAACTATTGCATTGTGCTTATTACAAGTTGACATCTCTAGAGAAAATGTCTACATCTGAACTAGTCACCCTGGGCTCCCTTTGTAATCGTGGATAGTCACAGGTATGTTTCATCTCATGGTAAAGTTGAAACTTGAAGCACAAGAAACCCTCTCACATTGCAGTTGATAATTTTATTAACAAGACCATCTAACAGTTTGAGAAGATATATTTTCTTATAGGACAGTAATGATTTTTATCTGTCTTTCCTCAGACTGGCAGGGCACCTCTGTAGATAATAACGTGCTGGATGCTCTGCTACTGAATACCAGCCGGATTGGCCATGGACTTGCCCTCAGTAAACACCCAGCAGCCAAAAAATTATCTCTGAAGAAGGATATTCCCATAGAAGTCTGTCCTATCTCCAACCAGGTATGTTGATAAAAGCTTAGGTCTTAAGTCAGGGGTCGGAACATTGGACCTGGATTTACCCTAGCAGCTAAGAGCAGCAGGGAGCTGGAGGGCTCCATGCTGTGAATGTTACATTTTTGTTGCACCCAGGTTGACTCTTTTTTCTCTGCACATTACAATGCAGCTTGTTGTGCAGATACACTCTGTCTCTGTGCAAGGTTTCTGCCACCAGTCCGCTCAGAATCTTTCAAATTCCCATTCAGAGAGGCCTGGGAAGACAGAATTCTCCCTAGTGAAGACAACAAGGTCCAGAGCCAGGGAGGTACCTAGAGGCATAATGAAAAACACATTATAAAGGCAGGAGGGGAAGAGGTCAAGAAGCTGGGAGAGCAACTGGGAGTCCGTTTGGTTTCATGGAATTAATAGTTCTTGCAACACAGCTGTGTGGCACACACTGTTCCCTCGGCACAGCAGAAGACCTGCTCTGGGGTGGAGATGTACCCATGTGGGCTTGAGGGAGACATCCCTGATACTGGCCCCACATATCTTGCATTTAGCGTCATGGTAAATCTGTAAGCTACTAAAAGACAGCAGTTGAAGCACTAGCAGTCAAATTAGCCCTCTTATTATAAATAAGCCAAGGTTATTCAAACCGCTGGCTTTAATTTAGGTGATTAACCTAAGAGACCAATCGCTGTACAGTCAGTAGCGAAAGGTAAGTTCCTCCTGCAGCAATTCAGAGCAGATGTGCTCTGAATATCCCTCTGGAAGCTCTTCTTCCTTCATACCTAGGGGCTGCCACACGCTATAGGTACAGCTACAGGTTTAGGTATTGGTGTGATGGGTGCCACTGTGCTACAGTAATAACCTGCTTGGTGTTTCTCTCACGCTTCCCCACTGAGGTGCTGCTGTTTGTCGCTGACCTGCGGACTCACCCCGCTGCCAACCTCATGGCTGAAGGACACCCCATCGTGATCAGCCCTGATGATCCTCCTATCTTTGGGGCAAAGGGGGTCTCCTATGACTTCTATGAGGTGTTCATGGCCATCGGAGGGCTGAGCGCTGATTTGAGGACCTTAAAGCAGCTTGCACTGAACTCTATAAAGTAAGTTCTTTACCTCTCTAGCTGTTGTAATACTAAGGGTAATACCAGCTTGTTCTGGAAACCCATCTTGGGTTTTGGCTGCAGAGTATCTTCTGTCATGTGGATTGGGCTGTTAATCCAAAGTCTGCTTTGTGCATCTCCTCCAAGAGCAGAATATGGGATCCCCAGGATTTCCTCAGTCCATGCCACAGAGAGCCTTTCTCGAAAACATTATCTCTGTTTAGTCTCTTTTTCCATCCTGCATAAAGTTACCTCAAGGACCCCATCCTAGGAAGGGGAAGTTCCAAAAAAAACATGCTATGTTCCATATTAAGAACTTTTTATATCACTGCTCTATTTCTGCTTGAATTTGATTTGCTCTGGTGCTTGCCATGGCCCAGTGGGCAAATAAAGAAAAACAGTTTGCCAGCATGTAATTTGGGTTTGTTTAACCACTTTTTCTGTTTATCTAGACAGCACTGAACGTCCCAAAATAGTTTGGACATGGTTGCCCAGTGTCTCCTGGCACATTCCTAGAGTTCTGTCTGTTTGCCAAATCCTGTGGCACTCTTCACGTCAAACCCAAGCCCCCACATGGCTGGGGAGAGGACAAACCCTCATTTCCTGCTGATTTGGGCCAAGCCCAGGGACAATGTCAAAGCCACGGTAGCCTGGCCCTTTTGCAGTAGCCCCTGGGTGCTAGTCAGAGACCCTCCCAGCTAACACAGGCCGGGGTGGTTTGTCCTTGCAGTGCAGGACTTGGTAGCTGCTGACAGGGCTGTGGTGTCTCTGGTCCCAGCGGGAGCAGGAGCTCAAGGCTCTTTACGCTGGGTTACTCCATGCACTGTAGGAGTGTTGGGGGTTAATCCGTAGCTGCTTCCTACCTTTTCATTGTGGCCACTCATCTTGAAATCGCTGCCCCCTGCCCTCCTCCTCTCATACTGGCTTCTCTTCTCCTCACAGATACAGTGCCATGCTACCAGAAGAGCAAGCCAAAGCTAAAGAGGTCTGGCAGAAGAAATGGGACCAGTTCATCGCAGATCTCTCTGACAGCTTTTTGAGGGAGCTTTAGAAGGAGGAGAGCCATCTCAGAAAGCAACTGGCAAGTCAGGGTGAGCCAGGCTTATTGCTAATGCAGAGAGAGTGCTTCTGCCACGGGGCTTGAGCAGACGAGCCTGTCAGTCTCACTTGGGAATGGACGATTCTGGTAAACTAGACAATGCTAAGAATGAGCTGTGCTACACTATGAAAGTCTTTGACTGCAGCTAAAATGCAGTCATGAGCCTTTATGACAGCAGTAGCAACAACAACAAAATGCCCCACTCAAAATGACATAGTCAAAATAGCTAGAAATTGCCAGTGACCAAATCCCGACATCCTTGCTCAGGGAAAACATGGTTTCTAATTAGAGGCAGTGGGAGCTTGCCAACATGAGGATCTCTGAATTTTGCCTTATCATTACAAAACGCAGACCTTGTCCGGAAACAGCTAAGACAAACATCGAGCCATTTGGGCCACTGACCTTCAGGAGAGCAAGGACTGAAAACGACTCTTGTTATGTTTAACCCTGGGCCTGCTGCCAAAATAGCACTGCTAGGTCGAAGGACCAGTCATGGGCCTGTCGTCTGCTATTTCAGGACTTACCAGTGCTGCAAACAAGTTGATGGAACTGTACAAATGCTCCCAGAACGTTTAAGCTTGGTCACACAGGCATCACAAAACTAAAAAGCAGCACCTCACTTGCTGACAGGTTTTTTTCAGGCAGAGCCCTTTTCTGTCCTCTGGTCACACGGAAACTTCTTTTAACTATAAAGGGAAAAAAACCACATGCACAAAAAACGCAACCACTGCTTCCCAAGCCCAGCTTAATTAAAACTCTGATCCTGCATGTTAACCAAGGCCTCTGCATTTATAGAAAGCTTCTTTTGGTTTCAGGGGGTTCTACTGTGGGCCTGTGTTGCCTAAATCAGAGCAGAGATATGCCCTTGTTCAGCCTATGTCCGTATCAGATGGATCTTCACCTTGAAAGAGCTATTCTCATGCTTTGGATATTAATATTTTCACAGGGATATCTGTAATTACCAGTTCTTTGGCAGAAAAGTATTGTGGCAACTACACAATACGTAGTGTTGAGACAAGCAGATTCCCTTGCTTAGCAACATCAGAAATATTGGGGAAAGGAATAGTTTCAGGATGACTACTTTGTATAAGGGAGATTTAAAAATAAAATAAAAACAAACCTTAAGCAGAGTTCTAAGCAAATTCAGCAAAATCCTTCAGCACAAAGGTTGAAAGGCCACATAGCCCGACTATGCAGCCAGGATCAGCTGGTGTCTCTCTTGACTTCAGGGGGATCACACTGGTTTGCCTCAGCTGAGGGGGCTGCCACCTGCAATTTACTCTTCTGGCCACTGAGGGATGCCTCCCTCCCCAGACAGAGCCTATGACTTGCTCTGCCATTGCTTGATCTGAACAGGTCAGGCTAATCATCAGGCTTTACATTTTCTGCTAATTGTTCGGAGCTGCCTGGCCATGGTGTTTATTTACCCTCAGGTAAAACACCAGAGTGGAACAAGACACCACTTACTACAGAAGCTGATCAAGCTGCACAGCCTGTGCGTCCCTTGCACACAAAGTATTAATTTGCCCACATTTCACAGGCTGCAAGTTTACATCCAGCTATCTCAGGCAAAGACAAACCAAAGCCACAACAAACTGAAGGCATCTGAATTGCAGAACACAAGCCAGCAGAAAAAAAAACAAACCACAGAAAGAACTTTGCTAATCCAGTGAGTTTAGCTCCTCACACCACTACCCCTTACAGTTACTGCCAGGCCAGCTCTCTGCCCACAGGACCCACACCTTGCTCTGAAGCTCAGCAGCTGCTCTTGCTAAACTGCCCTTCAAGGGTCTCCTTGCAGAGCTGAGGGTGGGAAGGAGCTTTATCTGGGAGGAGGAGCCAAGGAGGAGCAACTTCTCCTGTGGGTGCCACATACAGGGCTCAAAGTCAAGTCCCCAAGGTTGCTGTTTCTTGGAGTCAGATCGTAAGTGCTGACTGCGGACATGTCTTTTATGCTGATGTGCTGCAAATAGGTGGAACAACTGCTAACAAGTGACCTAAAGTCAAGTCCCTCTGAGCCCCCTGGTATTTCAGCTTGCTACGTGTCCACGGAGGAAGATCTCCTATTTGCTAGGAGCTGATCCTCCCTTTAGGGAGCCTCTCTGCCCCACAGTGAAGCTAATCCGTAGAGACTGTATGTGGGAGGAGCTGAGGTCCTTAGCACAGGTTTACCCACCGCTATTCCTTCCCTACTTTAGTAAGCAGGAAAGGTTTTAGCTCTTAGATTATTGACCTGTACACTTCCTGCACGTATTTTCTTGGGGGTTACCTGTATTTCTCCCCACTCACTATCAGCAAGCAGGCTCAGCTCTGCTGGTTGCTGAACGCTTGCTGAGACCAGCCTGCCTGGTTTGTCCATATGGTGCTCACCTTCCTATGAAGAACTTCCTGTGCATTAGGTCACTGCCATGCTTTCCAACAGGAACCGTGATGAACACAAGTTGCCTGATGTCTGGAGCCCACCAGGACGATGCTGCTCAGGCTGGTAGCACAGCAGCCACTGTGGGGGTTTCAAGCTGGGCAGGTCTCAGGTGACCTTAAGTTCCTCAAACGGAGCCCTCAGAAAGGTAGAGCGTGGCCCTCATCGGCCTGTGTCTGGATCTGTGACTCCTAGTGATTCCTTTCTGCAGAAGAAATCTGTCTGAGGGTTTGCAGAACCCTAAGCAGAAGCTTTCTCATCCAAATCACATATATTTAAATGTGAACTTGAATTGAATGGAGGCTCTTGACTCCAGTGAAACTTCATCCCTTCCATCTCCTTGAACAGGTCGTGGCCATGTATGGTGACTGGGACTCCCCAGGTGTCCTCTGGCAGTAGATGAGTGTTACCTCTTCTAGGGCCTTCGAGAGACAGATAGGAGTAGGGCTGCACTGCTTTGTTGCTGGGGGTCAACTTTTAGAGTGTGCTCTTTTCTTCCAGAGAAAGGTACAAATTGAATCTGTCTGCCTCTAACCTTTGGAGTACCAAAAGGTAGGAATTTAGGCTGCACCGCAGCAGTTAAAAAAGATCAATCCATTCATATGTCTCTAAAGCTTAGGGGAAAATTGGCTGTGGGACTTAGTTGGGACTCAGCTACTCAGATCCTAGCACTTGCAGTAACATTTCAAGGATTTTGCTGCCAGTCTGTCTTTGCACCCACAGTACTTTGGTTCCTGTTCCCTTGTAATACAAATACATGATCTATAATGCTCTCTTATCTGTTTCTTTCAGTATATTTTTCAACCTCCAAACCTGTTTCTATTGCAGAGGTTTTTTTTTTTTTCTCCCTCTTCTTGTTGAAAATGACCATGATATCTGTATTTTATGTGAGGTCTTATGCTGGTATGTGCACAGAGATGTTTCCCATCACTCAAGCTGGAGGACAATTACGAGGCAGCCTGCAATGTCTTCACAGCATGAAGCGAAGGGCAGGTTGATCCATAGAGCTGACGCACCGTGCAGACAAATCCGAGCGCCCGGCTCTGCGCTGCGCAGCTCTCCCAGCTCTCCCCTTCTCCAGCTCACACTGGAGCTGCATCCAGCTCTGGGACATACCTTTTCACAGAGATAGCCCCAGAGACATATTTTGCCTGTGTTACCTCTCCTCCTATTACAGCTGTGTACCATTGCTGTGGCACCTATAGCACGGAGCAGAAGGAACCACCAAAGGCCCATTTACCTGCTTTTAGCACACACCTAAGAGGCAATGAGGAGAGAACAAACACTACATGACCAGCCCATTTGTCCTTAGCAAAGCTGCCGAGTGCTTTGTGGAGCATCAGTGAGCTGCACGGTACAGCTTGAGGGCACTTTGCCCCAAGTACTAATGGTGAATATTGGGAAGAAAAGGGCCACCTATAGAACCTGACATCCTGAGACGAAGGAGGCGTTTGGATGAGCAGCAGCCACAGGGGTGATGAGATATGGGTAGCTTGCAGTGAGCACAACAGAGATAATGTGGCTGAAACAGCCTGCCTTCACTATCCATCCAGTCTCAGGAGCAAGGAAAGAGAGTAGAAAATCCAAGGAAGTTTCTGTACACTTCTTCCAAGCAGTCATATGGATACAGCAAGTCCTAGACCTGTTATTTCCCCTGTCCGTCTTGTCCTGTGCCTCTTCAGGTTTCTTTTGTTTAAGGGGGCAGTGGATAGAGCTTTGCTGGTAGCATCCCATGTCACAAATCTCTTGGTGTTTCCTTGCACAGCAGCTTCGACTGCCTTTGGGGCATTTTAATAAATGAAATGTTCCTCCCCGTCACTTACTGGCAGGAAACAGCTGACCCAGCACTAGTAGCTGTTGTCAAAAACCATGCCAATAAAAGCAGGGAGGGGAATAAAATAGTTGAAGAGGTAGGTCGAAATGAGCAGCTGAACCTAAGCTTCACATGAGCCTCCATCGTAACAGTGGAAGTAAGCAGAAGCCAGATCCTAAGCAAAGCTGTC
Source organism: Nothoprocta perdicaria (assembly GCF_003342845.1). Lineage (NCBI taxonomy): Eukaryota > Metazoa > Chordata > Aves > Tinamiformes > Tinamidae > Nothoprocta > Nothoprocta perdicaria. The sequence continues at coordinate 1,422,828 of NW_020456132.1, forward strand.
TATCTGGCCCGAAAACACAGGGCTGTATAGAGGCATTTTCCATTGTTTTCCACTGCTCAGCCTGCTTCAGTTCCTGTAAGGAAGTTGGTGAATTCATCTCTTCACAGGTAGAAGGAGGGCATTTCTTTGGCCAGAAACACGTAGCCCTAATTGGCCAAGTACGTAATTCCTTTCTTTACAGCCTTGCAGCAGTTGCAATCATGGCAAGTGGATCGAGTGCTTCCTGTCCACTGAGGGACAGGCAGGTGAAGGGTCTGGCTCTCAATTCTACCAGCTTGTCATTTTTATCAGGCTGTGTCCTCCCCCTCGGTCACTGCAGGATAAGAAAGGCATTTTACTGTATTTCCTCAACCTTTGGCTTGTCCATCATTCCGGGAGCAAGCTGCTAGGGAACAAGAGGGAAACCGGAGCGGGGGGTTGGTGCAGGCCAGTAGAGCCTCGCTGGTAAGAAATGAGACTGAAGGTATTGCTGCTTTCAAGGGGGATGTTAGAAGGTCAAGAGACGGGGGGTGATGACAGGGCTAAGAGTCCAGGGAAAACACAGCTGCAAAGTTTACATAGGAACCCACAGGAGAAGGCTGTGGGCAACTGATTGTTTTGTTTGTGTTTAAGGCTAGCTATGAAAAGAGGGAGAAAAAGCATTCAAGCACCACATAGAGAGAGCAGTCTCCTAAGAGCTTGTGTGAGAAGGGCCAAACAAACGTCTCCGTTGCCCCGGGGTGCTATGGGATATGCCAATTACCAGATGTACATGCAGAAGGAATTGTAAGGCCCATCTATAACATGCAAAACAAGAAGCTCCTAGTAGAGCCAGTGAGAAAGTCTCAGCTCTCCAAGGGAAAACTGTGCTACCAGACACTTAGCACCGTGATGAGGGGGTTCACGCCGAGGCCTGCTGGTCCCAGGAGAGCCAGATTTCAGCAGCCAAGGCAGCAGCTCGAGGGCATGGTGCCGCGGCGCCCCAGGCTCAGCCTGCGCCCGCCCGCTGCCCAACGCCCTCTGCGGTGGTTTAAAAATAAAGCCCTCCGCCTGCGGGACGGCCTTCCTGGTAAAAATAAACCCAGCCTCCGTGCCAGCCTCCCGGGAGCGCTCTCGAGGGCTGACTGGGACACACGCGCCTCCTATGGCGAGTACCCCCGGGGGGAAGCGCGGCTCCCACCTCCACCAGTGGGTATCCCAGAGGGAAGCGGCTCCCTCCTCCACTCACGGCGGGTATCCCAGAGGGAAGTGCAGCTCCCTCCTCCACCCACGGCGGGTATCCTAGAGGGAAGCGCAGCTCCCTCCTCCACCCATGGCAGGTATCCCAGAGGGAAGCGCAGCTCCCTCCTCCACCCACGGCAGGTATCCCAGAGGGAAGCGCAGCTCCCTCCTCCACCCACGACGGGTATCCCAGAGGGAAGCACAGCTCCCTCCTCCACCCATGGCGGGTATCCTAGAGGGAAGCACAGCTCCCTCCTCCACCCACGGCGGGTATCCCAGAGGGAAGCGCAGCTCCCTCCTCTACCCACGCCGGGTATCCCAGAGGGAAGTGCAGCTCCCTCCTCCACCCTGGCGCGGTGCCGTCCGCAGCACAAAGGGCACCGGACCCCGCTGGGAGCCCGGCCCTTCATGCGGGTCCCATCAGCTGCCCGCAAGGCCGCCACAGGTGCCAACGTCTTCTCCCGTGGTGACTCATGAGGGGGAAACGCTCCCCTGGGAGCAAACCGCACTGGCAGGGATCCCATCGCCCCCAGGGGAGGGGCATCACACCCCACTCGTGGCGGCTCCCGCCGCGGGAAGGCGGCAAGGCCGAAAGGCCGCGGGCCTCGCGCCCTCCCCGCTCCCGGGCGCCCGCGTGGAGCGGCGGCCGCGTGGAGCGGCGGCGCCCCCTGGCGGCCGCCCCGGCGGCCGCGGCGGGAACGAGGGGCCCGGCACGAGGGGCCCGGGCACGAGGGGACCCGGCACGAGGGGCCCTCAGTGACCGGGAAGCTGCTGACACGGGTAGCTGAAATAAGGAACCGAACCTGCAAGCGGCTGTATCGTTAAAAAAATGACAAATCCCTCTTAGCTGGAATCACAGTAAATCACAGCAAATTAATCATAGAATCACAGAATGCCCAAGGTTGGAAGGGACCTCAGAGGTCATCGAGTCCAACCCCCCTGCTCACGCAGGGTCACCTAGAGCATGTGGCACAGGGCTGCGTCCAAGTGGGTTTTAAAGATCTCCAGAGAAGGAGACTCCACAGCCTCTCTGGGCAGCCTGTGCCAGTGCTCTGTCACCCTCATTGTCAAAAAGTGTTTCCTTAAGTTCCTGTGGAACTTTTGGTGCCTCAGTTTGTGGCCGTTTCCTCTAGTCCTATCGCTGTCCACCACTGAAAAGAGGCCGCCCCCTCCTCCTCACTGCCTCCCTTGAGGTATTTATACACGCTGATCAGGTGTGTATAAGCCTCAGCCCTCCCTTCTCCAGGCTGAACAGGCCCAGCTCTCTCAGCCTTTGCTCACAGGGCCGATGTTCCAGGCCCCTGATCATCCTGGTAGTCCTGCGCTGGACTCTCTCCAGCAGCTCCACATCCCTCTTGTCCTGGGGAGCCCAGAACTGGACGCAGTACTCCAGATGTGGCCTTACCAGGGCTGTGTAGAGGGGGATGATCACCTCTCTCGACCTGCTGGAGACGCTCTTCTTAATGCACCCATTGCATCCCATTGGCCTTCTTGGCCATCCTTTTTTCCTAGCTGGAATCAATCACAGTAAATTAATGCATTTTTCCCCCTCTCTGCCAGAAACAAATAGCTTGGTGGGTGGTTGAGAAACATTTGAGATTTCTTTGTTTGTTTCCAGTTTTAGAAAGTCTTTGGTTCTCTCTTTAACCATATTTTTCTTCGGCCTTCTAGGGAAACAAAGTTTTCTAGATGGAAGTCGCCAGCCTATACGTGGGTGTGTGTAATCAGCTAAGAGGTATATTTAAGAGTAGCAGTAATTGGCTCAGTTCTTTTACTGGAAGCAGGTCTTGAGCCCCCATTCCACAGCAGCTTGCTGGGAGGCTGCTGAGGCTGAATCTTCTGAGTTGCAGCTCTGAGGCCAGCACCAATTTTGCAGGAGCTGCAGATTCTACAAAGAAATAACCGTGCTCTTGTTGTAGAAATGATGTAAAATAAATGGTAAGTAATTCAGTAGCGGGGAGGGCCCTTAAGGAAGAATTACCATCTAAGCATATCTAACCATCCAGGCAAACGTATAACCTTTTGTTGCTCATGCTGTAATAGCTCCACAGAAAGGGCCCTGAGAGTTAAAAGTGGGTCAAAAAATGAATTAGCGTCGCAGTTCATGGGAGCAACGACATGAAAACAAATAATCGCACTAGAATGCCTGGAGTCCCATGTGCCAAACCTGTCTTTATCAAGGAAGTCAGGAGACCTCAAGCCTATTTAGAAAGCAAACAAACATTGTTTCCTCTCTGTGGTTATTAAATAAACTTTTAGCTCCATTTAGCGCTAGAAAAACCTCAGCAAAATCCAGGATCAAGATTTCTGTGCCTCGGCATAAGAAAGAGAGAGCCACTGGAACAGAGGGCATCCCCAAGCACAAATAATGAGCAGAGTTGTAGAAAACAAAGTGATCTGTAGAACAAAAGCCTGGGGTTGTATAGAAAAAACACTGACAGAAGACATGGCAGTTGGCATGGGTGTAAACAAACTGCTGTTAAGATGCTCTGCGTGTCCATTGAGTGCAGTAGGGTAAGTTGTCATAAGCTTGGATTGAAGCACGGTGCTATCCCGAGATGTGAAACCTTTGTGAGGGCCATGCAGAACTGGAATATGTTCCCTAATGAAACCGCCAGTCCCCACCACCAATATGTTTTGGGAAGTGGTTAACTAAACCTCGGAAAGGGCCTGTGTAATTCATTTGGAAGGTCTGAGAGGATTCTCAGACCTCTCTTCCAGCCTTGAGCTCTCCTCCTTAGTGATCCGCCTGGCTTTGCCCTAGCTAGGCCTGACTGGATCTGTTGCCCTTGAGCGCTACGTTTTCCTCTGCCGCATCAAACCCTGCCAGCTTTGCTGCTCTTCTTCGAGGCAGAGACCGGCTTCTACAGCTCCTCGCCATCTGCAGCTTGCCTCCTGGTTTTATCAAAGTCCTCAAGATTTTCTCAAAAAAAAAAAAAAACAAAAAACAAAAAACCACAAAGCGAAACTTGGGAAGCATGCCTAAGGAAGATGACCATAGCGCTTGAGCACCCCAGGGCGCCTGGGAGTGCGTTCTTACAAATCACACCATCCTTCCCTCTGCGCTGTGCCCCGGACACACAATCCAGCGGCTTTCCGGGAACCCGGGCACTGCCTGGTGTCTCCCTAGGGAGCCGAGGGCCCATTTTCTGCCGTGGGGCCGGAACAGCCGCCTCGAGATGAGGCCGCGGGGCCAGGAAGAGCCGCCTCGGGACGAGGCCGCCCTAGCCCGCACGTTATCGCCGCTGCCAGGCGCCTCGCTGGGCAGAGGCAGAGCAGAGGGCGCCCACAGAGGCCACGTCCCCCCACGCCCGCGCGCCCGAGGCG
>NW_020456132.1:1427803-1442188 GCF_003342845.1 Nothoprocta perdicaria
CGCGGGGGGAGGCGGGGGCGGCCCCGGCCCGGGGCTGGTGCGGGCGGCGGCGGGGGGCAGAGGCGCCGCCGTGACCGCCCGTGCGCTCGCCTTGCAGCCGCCCGCCTTCGGCTTCCTCTTCGACATCGACGGCGTGCTGGTGCGCGGCAGCCAGGTGATCCCCGCCGCGCGCGACGCCTTCCGCGCCCTCTCGGACGGCGACGGGCAGCTCCGCGTCCCCGTCGTCTTCCTCACCAACGCCGGCAACTGCCTGAGGAAGGCCAAGGCCGAGGAGCTGTCCCACGCCCTGGGGCTGCAGGTAAGCGCCAGGAATCGGGTCCCTGGCGCCCGGGGCAGGGCCGCAGGGTCGGGCGTGGAGCGGCCACGTCCCGATCACCCCGCGTTGCCCGCGGCGGCTGTCTCGCAGGGACGAGGAGGAGGAGGAGGAAGCTCTTGCACCACCATGAAATCAGTCCAAGGGATTGAGAAACTGCTGCTTTCCTTCCCCCCCTTGCATTTTTCCCCCCCTCTCCACAGCACCTTTCCCCTACTTGGCTCTGACTCCACGTGTCCGTACTTTGCACGGGAGCAGGGAGAAGCAGGGCGGAGTGTGGGGGGGCTGCCCCGGCACAGTTCCGTGGGGAGGGCTGGGAACGGGAAGCGCTGACCTTCAGAGTGCAAACAGATGGGAAACGTCGGGCGGAATAGTCCGGCGTCTGCCTTCCGAGCTGGGTGCCCCAGGGTTGGTGAATATGAACGTGTTCCTCCAGGCTAAATAAATAAATAAATAAATAAATAAAAAAAAAAACAAGTTCTGTATGTATTTTTAGAGCCACATGAGCTGGCAAGGAGGCTGTTGAAAGACAGCGTTGGGTGGCTGTGCTGGGAGCACGCAGGGGTAGGAAGCTCTGCCTTGCCTGCCCTTGTTCCTGTCAGGACCTGTGCAGGAACACCCCTGAGCAAGGCAGAGAGATAACCCTGCTCAGATGCGGTTGGAATGTCCCTGTGTAGCTCAGCTAGCTGCAGCTGGGTCCGTGGCAGGTCACACCAAATGACTGGCTGTGCCTTGGCATGACCTTTCAGCGGACAGGGACAGCAGGGATGGGTGGAGGAAAGCAGCAGCTTGGAGCAGGGGAATCATAGAATCACAGAATGCTTAAGGTTGGAAGGGACCTCAGAGGTCATCTAGTCCAACGCCCCTGCTCACGCAGGGACACCTAGAGCACGTGGCACAGGGCTGCATCCAAGCGGGTTTTAAAGATCTCCAAAGGAGACTCCACAACCTCCCTGGGCAGCCTGTTCCAGTGCTTTGTCACCCTCACTGTCAAAGAGGGTTTCCTTAAGTTCCTGTGGAACTTTTGGTGCCTCAGTTTGTGGCCGTTTCCTCTAGTCCTATTGGTGGCCACCACTGAAAAGAGGCCGCCCCCTCCTCCTCCCTCCCTCCCTTGAGGTATTTATAGACACTGATCAGGTCCCCCCTCAGCCTCCTCTTCTCCAGCCTGAACAGGCCCAGCTCCCTCAGCCTTTGCTCACAGGGCCGATGTTCCAGGCCCCTGATCATCCTGGTAGTCCTGCGCTGGACTCTCTCCAGCAGCTCCACATCCCTCTTGTCCTGGGGAGCCCAGCACTGGACAGAGTCTCCAGATGTGGCCTCACCAGGGCTGTGTAGAGGGAAGCAGCCTGCGTGCCGCACGCTGCATGGCAGAGGGCACGCCTCTCACCCAAGCCCCTTTCCTCCCTTCTGCAGGTGTCCCCGGAGCAGGTGATCCTGTCGCACAGCCCGCTGCGGCTCTTCAGTGAGTTCCACCACAAGTGTGTGCTGGTGGCGGGGCAGGGGCCCGTGGAGGAGAATGCCCGCAAGTATCCTTTGCTGCTGGCGCCTCGCGCCCTCCGCGCGTCCCGCCGCCGCTTCCCGCCTCAGCACTGCTCTTCCAAACCGGCCCCTGCCTGGAGCATCGCAACAGTTAGCTTGCGGGGAGCGAGGAAGCAGGAAGGCCGCTGGCCTTGTCTTATGGAGAGGGACCCTGAGCAGAGGCTTGAATGCAGGCACACGTAATTTACCTCTTATTCACCTTCTGGCTTTCCTTGGTCTGCATTGTGCGTGTGCACATACACACACACGTGCACACACAGTCAAACCTTGTACTTTTGTATGAATACGTTTCGGTATAAAACCTTGTCCGTTCCCCAGAACAAGCAGAGGAAGCTAATGGCCAGGTGTCCTGCGAGCAGATGCACCTCAGGCTCCCCTTGCCTAGGTTTATCAGCATGCACCATTTCTCGTCTCCAATTAGGCTGATACAGAGTGCAACTAATTCAGCTTTAGTCCAGAAGCCTGGTCAGCCCCTGCACTGCCCCGGTACACAAATCCTGGTCTTAAAGGTTTCCCAAAGGACACCCTTTCTGCCCTGCAGCAATCTCTTCTCTTGATTTACCACCAGGGGCTGCTAATGGCAAGGTAAATTTCATCATCCTTTTAAGTTGATGCATGTATGCAACAACATGCAATTTGACTGAAAGCAATAAAGTTAACCAATTATCAGGTATAAGTAACAGCTCTACTACTAGGACTTGTGTTTCTTAATGCTGTAGATCCCTTTTAAAGTTACTCTATTTCTTTAAAAAAGTCTCCCTGTCTTTCCTTGATGAACTGGATAGCTTGGGCTTCAAGCACGTGGTCACCATAGAGGCCCTGAGGAAGGCGTTTCCCCTACTGGATATGGTGGATCAGAGCCGGAGGCCAAAGGAGCTGGTAAGTTCTTGATCCCTCAGTAGAATGAGTGGGCTGCTGTATTACAGCTTATAGCATGGGGCGAGAAGCTGCAAAGGGTCAGAGCAGCTGGCTGCTGGGGGCCTGCTCTAGTGAGAGCATCTCTCTAGCCTGGGATTGGTACCAAGGAACCAGCATCTCTCTCTGCCTCCCAGTGTTGGCTCCTGCAGTGACTCTTCCCTCTTCTTTCCTCCTCACGCCATGCTGTGTTTCATTGCAGTTCCTTGCAGTGATTGGCAAGATGTCTCCAGGTCTGAGAGACAGGAATGCAGGATCTGTGAAATACAATATGTAGGGTGGAGGTCAAAAAAAATCTTCTGGGGGATTCAGGATGGCCTGTCAGGGGCTTTGTCCTGCCTCTTTACGGGTCAGCCCTGGCAATACCAGCTGAAGGGTTTTTATTTCTGTCTCGAAGGAGGCATTTCCATTTGTGTTACTAACTCAGCTGTTTATTTTTCCCTGGCAGCCTCCTCCAACCACCGACTTCCCCACTATAGAAGGTAAGCGGTAGCCTTTGTTTACGTGTGCCCAGCACGCAGAAATAGCAGTGAGGCCAGCCAGCTGCGAGGGGAGCTGGTGGCGTCAGCTCACCAGTATCCACAGGCAGCTTTTGGACAGGGTGCAGTCCAAGCTGCAGCTGCACAGCATAAAGCACAGCTTGCTAAGAATGAAGCCAGCTCCTCTCTTTACCCCGCTGCAGCACCTGGAAGTGGTGCTGGACACAGCGCAGTGCTGGGCAAACCGGAGCCTGGCTACTAGGTGTGCTCTGATGGCAGCAGTATTAGCCACAGCAGCCCAGCAGAGAGAACTGACTGAAGGGTGAATGGCTCTTTTGTTCCTTCTGGATGGCTGGTTTGTCTCTTTTGGGAAAGCATGCAGTGTGGCAGGCACTATTCCTTTGCTAGTAGGTCCTGTACTTAGGTGCTGGGAGTTTCCAAACTTCTCTTGGATGTTTCAGGGGTGATTCTGTTTGGAGAGCCGGTCAGGTGGGAGACAAGTCTGCAACTTATTATTGATGTGCTCTTGAGCAATGGGAACCCTGGGGCAGAGTTGGAAGACATACCATACCCTCATCTGCCCGTTCTTGCCTGTAACATGGATCTTCTGTGGATGGCTGAAGCCAAGATGCCCAGGTAAAATGCGTGGTATTTATTTTAGCCTAGTTAAGACAACTCCTCTGCAGATCTTCCCTTACACAGCACTTTTCCTTAGGGTTAGAGTCTGGCAATAGGGACATTGAAATTGCATGAGAAACAAAAGCCAAATAACTGCCGGTGTAGGAGGGTGTGTGGGTAGATACTGTGTCCAAACCAGGCAGGACCCTGGGTTACAACAGATGACCCTACCACAGAGGGAGGTTTGTCACACAAGTGTCGTGACTGGGGGCAATGAGGAATGATTTCCTTTCCGAGGCAGGTTTGGCCATGGCACTTTCCTTCTCTGCTTGGAGAACATCTACAAGAAGGTGACAGGACGTGAGCTCAAGTACGAGGCCTTGATTGGCAAGCCCAGCACAGTCACCTACCGCTATGCCGAGTACCTGATAAAGCAGCAGGCTGAGAAGCAAGGCTGGAAGGCTCCCATCCGACGCCTCTATGCAATTGGGTAAGAGACTGTTTTTATCAGCTTGCTTCCTTGGGAAGTTGCATACTGGTTTCTTTTAAGCAAAGTTCTTTATGGGGATTTGTAAAAGGAGCACCAGGATCTCCAAGTCATTGCTGGTGTCTCCTCTTCTAGAGCAAAGGGTTGCTAGGATTTTGCACCCCACGCTTCTGATAGTTTGAAGGGCACTGTCAGCCAAGGAAAGTTCTTACTGCAGGATGCAGAGTGCATGTAACGTGATTCTAACATCTAAGGTGTGATAAGGTCTTTTTCCCTTTGATAAAAAAGCTATTTGTGAAGCCTGTGGTCTTCACCCTGGCTGAACAGGACTCATCACTGGGTCCCCCATGACCACCTACAGCAAGAGATGCACTCCCTGCCCCAGGCTGGGGGATACTCTTGACATTAGTGAATGCCTTGTGACCCTTCCTCTCTCAGTGCTGCCTTAGTGCCAGTCTGCCAGAGCCAGAACTTGATGTGTGCATTAGTTTCTCATTTCTGTTTCATGCTGTGGCCTTATCTAGGGATAATCCCATGTCCGATATCTATGGGGCAAACCTCTACAACAGCTACCTCAAGTCAGCTCAGCAGAACCAGGTCGAGGCTGCGGTGAAGAGGAGCCCAGTGGCAGCTAGTGCCCAGACCGAGGACCAGCCCGAGCAAAGGGAGGACTGCAACATTTCCATGGAGAGCTGCGAGTCTATCCTGGTCTGCACTGGGGTCTACCGGCACAACGCCGAGGCTCCTGGGAACCCGGAGGAGTGCGTGACGGAGACCGTGTTCCACGGGCATCGGGACTTCTGCTTTGACCCCAGCCTGGTGGAGGCCTCCTACGTGGTGCAGGACGTGCACGACGCCGTGCAGCTCGCTTTCAAGAAGGAAAACTGGAGCTAGGGGCAAGGCAGGTGTGCTGCAAAACTGCAGTCAGGGGTTCGGGTAGTGAAACGGGGAGAGGGGGAGAGCAAGGAGAGAGCGGGGGTGAGCTTCTAGTGTAGCCAAGATGAAAGAAAACTCCTTGTCTCAACACTAAACAGCCCTTGTTTGTGCTGATACTCTTCTGCAATACCGACAGCTGCCGTCAGGCTTTCAACTGTGAACCTGTGTTGCCACGATCATGAATTGAACCGTAATGGAAACGATGAGGATTACGGGACGTAACGAGAAGGCTGTCCCAACAGTCCCTATTTTGTTCTGCCATCAAAAAAATCTCTCTCTTCCACCCTTGGTGCACAGGGCTTGTGCGAGCCCACACTCCTCCTTGCAACATATTAGAGGAGGAAGCGTTCCCCTGTGCAAAGAGCCCCCCTCAGCCTACATACCATCCGTGCAATGTGCCATTTGTCCAGTTTGTGATGTGAGCAGCCCAGAAGCTCTGCCCTGGTGGCACTCTGCCATGGGAGAGTTTTAACTCCTAACAATACCCTTATAATGAATAAGTGCCTATGGACTTAAACAAATACTACTTGCTTGGGGATTTGCCACTGCACCACTGTCAGTCGGAAACAAAAGGCTCATTTTGTAGCCCTCCAGCAGCTAGGGAGAGGCAGGGCCCCCCAAAGGAAGCTGCATTTGCCAGAGCAGCTTGCTGCAGGGCCAAGGATAAAACTGTGTTATTCCTTCCACACTGTTTAGTTTTCTGTGAATGCTTCTGCCTTTTGCAGCCAGCCTTAGGAGCCAGTGGATGGCTCTCAATAGGCAAGGGAAGCACCCTAATGTCTAAATTTCTAGAGGTGTCGTCACCTAGAACTCAGTGTTGCAGCAAGAGGCTCTTCCTACACCCAGCTCGTCCCCAGCTGTTGCAAGGAGCAGCCCTTGCCCCGGTGGCACAGCTTCCATGGAGGTGCCTTGAGAACAAGGGACCCCTAACACGACACTCAGCCCACCTTTGATGCTTCCTTGCATGGGGGGATTGAAAGAGCCAAGATGCTGCCCAAGGACAAGCCTTGAACTTTAAGCACACATAGATTTCTGTCCTTTGCTTCCTTCTTTCCTTTCTCCACTGTGGGGCTTGCATCTCAAAGGTATCCCATACAGTCTAATATGTTGCTTAGGGGGGTGTCCGTTCTCTCCCTTTCCTGCAGCATGGAGGTAGAGTCCCTCTAACATTCATTAGCTGCTGGGACCTTGCTAGTTTGGCTAGTCAGAGGAAGTTCATGTCCAGAAAGGTTAAGTAAACATTACTTGAGAATCTGTATGTGAAATTGGCTCAGGAAAAGATTTCTCAATCATGAGCATCACGATTTTAGAAGCACAAACCTTTGGAGCCAACACACTGGATTACATTTCTAGCTAACTTGTGCCACATAGCGAATAGAATTATGTCCAAGGTGCCTCTACTTCTCTTCTTCCATTTTTCCAGGCAGCTCCATATACAAGGTACAAAAAAGGGTATTCTGCACAGGAATCTGTGTTCTCAGTTAAGATCTGAGCACGTGCACTGACATTCTGCCTCAGCAGCTCACTCCTCTTGCTCTGGTGCCGTTCTGTCCTGCTGGGCAGGTCCCGCTGCGGAGCGGGCTCCTTGGTCACAATTTGCCAGGCTCTGTGTCCTGAGGGGCCTGGGAGCCCTGTCAAGCAGGCAGAGAGGTCTCCCTGCTCCCTACCAAGGCAGTTTTTTCTCTATCCCTTATCCCCTATCCCAAAGAAGAGCAGAAAGATACCTCTGGGTGAATTTTCTCATGTGAGATCTGTAGTGGCAATTGGTCTCTTCCTTTATTAGCACTAGGTGGGCTTCTTCATTGCCTCATCAGGACCAGCATCTTGGCTGCTTGTAAAAACAGCTGTGATGTGAGGAACAGTCTTAAATTTTAATTCTTTGCCTTTTACAGGAGAGATAATGAAATTATTGTTTAACCTACTTATGCAAAACAAAGGCTCGCCTCCAGTTCCCAGAAGAATAAGTCCAGGGATTTGGTGTACAACATGGGAAAAGTCTTTTAGCTTTCAAAACCTCTCCAAAGTCATGTGTGCTGCAGACCCAATGTGTGAGGTCTCATTACCAGAGTCCTGAATCCCATTTATTATTAGATGCGCTGTGGCGTTCCTCAGCTTCCATGGATGACATCCAGCAGCAGGAAGAGGAATGCTCCCTTTCTGAGCAAGGTCTGCCAACTCCGCTGGCTAGCTGGTGACTTCCTTAGGATTACCTAGGAACTGTGCTGCAGGCCCCAGGGAACCTGGCCGCTGGTGATAAGTGCTGAACTTTCCTTCCATTTGGTAGGTCTTACCTACCTGCAGAAGCACTGAGGTCTGCGCGTGCGTGTGCGCTGCGGCCTCGGGCAGAGCTCGCTCTCGTGGTCACATCACGGTGCCGGCAGCTCCGAGAGAGGCTGCTGCCGAAACGGGTCCCGGGGGCTGCAGCGCCGTCCAGGCAGCTTCCCGAGTGGAGCCGAGCGCCCTGGCTGCCGTTTCCACCAACAGCAGGAGTTCTGTGGAAGGAACGTGGGGAGGAATCTGGGGAAATCACAGACCCTTTTTTAGTTTCTTAGCAATGCACGGCCCACCTCAGACCGAAGAAATCCTAGGTAGCAAGAAGGAGATAGGGCCTCCTCTGCAAAGGGAATGATGTTGCATTTGCCCAGAGAACAGACTACGTCTCCAGAATAGTGGTGATAAAACGACTGACCTGAATCTGTTTGGATTCCAAATTACTTTTAACCTTATTTTTTTGAAGCATGTTAGGGTTAAAACAGTGCTCTGGGAATCTTTAAAATGCATAGGAGGCACCTTGGTGATGAAAGAAGCTTCACTGTTGACTTGAAACGACGGAGAGGGGAGAGGAAAGCTAGAAGAATTTCCTATCCCCTGTTCTTGCAAGTAATGCTGCTGTTGAGCTGGTGTGGGCACTAACGGGTCAGGGCTTGGGCTACCCTTGGTCCGAGCAGCACAGAGAACTCGTCCCCCTGCCCCTGCTCACCTCCTTGAAGGGGTACAACCTGCGTGGGCGCAATGCATGGAGTAGGAATTTGGCATCTCCAGATGCACTCTGCTACTGACCGTGTTACAGGACACTTCTGCGTGGAGCAGCTCTCGCCAGATCCCTGTTCCGTGAGTCCTGTGGGAGAGCGCTGTGCGGGCTGCCAGCCTGTCTGCAGTTCATTTATGGGTGCCTGTTAATGCCAGGGTTCACTGAGGCCCTGTCGCTCGCTTTGCTTCCCAGGCTTAGCTTTAAGCATGGCCAGAACGTAACCTTCCCTTTGTCACCACAAATGTGGTGTTTCAGGTACTGTGTTTCTCTGCCTTCTAGCAAGCAGGCTGCTGGGCAGATCATTGAGCACGGTGAGCAGGAGAGGGGACTTTGCTGGCCAATCCAACACTGTCACGTTTGTATATGGAGCACTGCCCCGTTGCCACAAACATTGTGAGGGCCTGATCCCAACAGCTTTATCTGCCACAGATGGATGGGTTTTGGTTAAGCCCTGAGGGAGTAGGTAGTGAGGTGAAGCAAACGAGAACAGCACGGAGGAAGTGGAGGATGGATATAAATTATTTTGGAGCTGAAGCAGAGCTTTTGTGCCTTGCAGTAAGGTTTTGAAGAGGTCGACTAAGGAGGATTCCTTATTCCACAGGACACAAGCAGCTACTATCCTGACATTCAGGGAGTGACATAACACTAGTGTGCCCTTTCTTCCAATCCTACTGCTGGGGTGTCTTTCGTCTCCAATTAATGGCTAATGTGGCTTTTGGATTAGGTGTTGTGCACTGTAGCAGAGTGATTATTGTACAGAGAAATTGCAGGCTGTCTTGGTTTTAGCTTTCCTATCAAGTTCAACCCATTTCCAGAGCTGCTCCTTGGAACTAGTACGTATTAAAACAAACACAACAAAGGAGGATTTCTGTGAAATAAATTTTAACATGCTGTGTGTATATATTATGAGTATTGTCCTGACCTTTTTCATGTGCCTTTGCCCTAGAAGAAAAACAGGACAAATTCTGCCTTTTATTCTCTTCATTGAGCCATTCTCAGACTTTCTCGAGGGAACCACCTGAAAGGTGCCCCTCTGGCGATTGTTCTGATGGGCCCAGCTCTTACTCCCTTTAAGCTCTATATCTGCTATACACACGTGAGATAAATACAACTTTGGCTGTTCCCCCTTTGTGAGGGAAAGGAAGCAACACCACACAACACGCATGTCCTTGCTGACTGTTCACAGTCCAGGCTCATTGGGGATGCTGCTCACATGTAACGCACGTTCAGGGAGGGCATTTAGTTGTGTCCTTGCATACGCAGTTTTCTTTTGTAAAGGCTGCCCCTACAGTATGTGGAAGCCACAGACTAGATACCACCAATTTAACCTGTTACTGCAGACAGAGCAAGCCTAAGGGCATATGAAAACCCTCCTTACCGCGGGCTCACCGACTGCTGTGTAAAAACATTTGTGATCAAAGCAAAACCAGCTTGTCTGGCAGAAGCTGTGTTCTGTTACCCTTGGAAAATGGGAGTGGAGTTAGACAGATACTGACAGAAGCTCTCACATTACAGCCAAGAACTTCCATTGATTTCAGGAATTCAAGAGCTGAGATACTACCAGGTGAAAGTCTTCAGTGTTAATGACCTAGAACATCCAGTGTGCAATATTTCACTTGCATTGAAGCTCGAGACACACAGAAACCCTTCGTCTACAGGAAGGGTGCAGTGAAACACTGATGAAGAGAGAGCTTGAACAAGAGGGACTGAAAGCCCTGGGCAGGTGGGGCTGAGGAGCTGCTGGTGCTGCAGGACACCTACCAGACCCAGTACTGGAAAATGCTTAGTCTGATACTGGGCCTCCAGCACAAACCAGTTATCTGCCTAGCCTGCTACCAACGTGGGTGCTTCAGAGGCCTGCCTGAACCCTACCTCTACCAAATGTAGCTGGCATCAGTTATAAAGGCACAAGCCCTCATAGATTTGTGCACCCACAAGGGCAATATGGTGGAAATTAGGCACTCAGGATCTTTATGGACCTACTGTGAAACACTTCATAGGCCTACACCAGCAGGATCAAAACCAGGAGCCGAGTGGTTGCATCACAAAAACATTTATCTCCCTAGCTCATTAATTAAAAAGATAAATTCCTTTCAGTCAGCTCAGCTAAGATATTCTAAGATATTATCACGAATATAAGCTCAGTACCAATACACACAATGCTAAATAAACACAACGTACTAACCACAACTCCTAAAGCCTCAACATTCCCCAAACCTCTGCCCCAAAACATTAAGTATGAAAAAAATGCATTTTACATCAGTAACAGCCCTGTGAGCTGAGATCTGTTTATTATTAAACACGTCTGAAGAATACAAAAATTCCCCAAATCAGGATGCTTATCAGCAGCCTAGTTATAAAGACTTTATGCTCAGAGGTGAACACACTGAGGTGTCTCTGGATTTCAGCGCTGGCCAGGTGAGACTGCTCTGCACCCACTGATAACCTCCATCCTGGGAGCTCAACAGATTAAAATAACTGTGGTGGAAAGCGTGCGTCAGAGAATCCCAGAGCTTTCCCATCCCACACAATATGCATTTTAAGTATGGTTAGAGCAGATTACACTAATTCAAACTCACCGAGATCAGCTTTGCCTTCTCTCCTGCCTCCCACTGCTGCCAGTTTCTGACAGCTTACTGCAGGGTATAATTAGGATTTTAGCTTCTGGTCTCTTTTTCAGCCATATATATATATATGTATTTTTTTTCCTCCTCCTGAGAAATAGAGTCATCATCTTGTTTCATCTGGAGTTCTGCCCTCAAGAAATTTTGCCTTCCCCCAGTAGGGGTATTTTTGAGGACACTCTACTTGTCTGCAATAGTGGGGAAAGTTAGGTGTGGTAATATTTTAGGCACTCACTGTGACTTTCATAAAATCCTCTTGAATACTGCTAGCCTTTAAATATACACTTATAAATATGCACATATACACATAAATATATAAAAAGGACAGAAAAAATATCCTTGGCGCTGCTGCTGCAGAGGGGAGGCTCTCCATAGCTTTGCCTTTCAGTGCTTTAGTACTGGTTAGGCACCAACACCTCCCAGGAGAGCATATTGCAGGATATGGCTGGATCACGTGGGAGACATCAGCGTGTCACATCTCATCCCACAGCAAGCTACAAAAAGCTCCCGAGCGCCTGCTCGAGCAGAAGGCATCCCCCACCCCATTGGAAAGCCCAGCACAATTTCTGCTTCCAGCTAAATTCCCTTTCCTTCCATTCTTTTCTTATTTTCACCTCTTCCTGTGGGTTTTGCTTTCCCCATGGTGCTCAGCAGGTGTGGAAGGACGGTTGCCCCAAAAGCCCATGGTTGGCCCCAGGAGGCCTTTGGCTCCTGCTCTGTGTGACAGTGCTCACCCGTGACACGTAGCTCCCCTTGCCCAAAGGCCACAGGTTCCCTCGTGGGTCCCAGTGACCTCCAACCAGGGGCCTCCCCAGCAGCAGTCCTGCCGTTTCTGGAGAAGCGTTTCCACGCAGCTCCTCTTGCCCTGCTCAACCTGTTCCAGCCCTGCAGCACCCCGTTGCTGAAAGCAGCAAGGTGCTCCCCCAGGCAGACCCACTTAGCACCCGCTCCTCCCCAGGTGCCCCCCAAGGCCGCCCGGCTGCCTCACCTGGCCGGCACATCGGAGCCTGCTTCACCACCAAAGCGCTGGGGACCCTGTCCCATTGCACGCAGCCCAGCAGGTCCACCAAGCAGGTCCTCCAAGAAGCAGCTCTGCCCCCTGCGAAAGGAGCCTCCAGCCCTAAGGGGGTGTGAGCAGACTTGCAGGGTGGCTGTTTGCACACAATTTTACCCTCTAGCCCATGTCGCACACTTACACTGACACCCTTCTTTGGCAGGCAAGCCTGTGTTTGGTATCAAAGGGAGGGAAGTCTTGCAGGCCACACACCAGTGCTCAGCAGTAGAGCCCAGGCGCGGGGCTTTCATCTCTGCAGCAGTCCCCACTCCTCGGAAGGCCTCGAGATCAAAGCAAGCTCCTCGACGGGTGTTTGGCAAGGGCAGGAGAGGTGCGTCGCTGCTCCCTGCCTTTCCGCATCTTGGATGGCCACGGCGCTCTCCGGACCGGCCGGGAGAGCCGCGCGCACTGCCAGGCAGGCTGGGGCTGGCCTGGGAGCAGCGACCGGCCCCTCGGGGCTCACCGGGGGTTCAACCTGTGAGCGCTGCTCGCGCCCCGGGCTGCGTCTTGGTCCCTCTGCAAGCAGCTCCGTAGGTGCCGTGGCTGGTTTGCATCGGGTTTCCTTTGCCGTGCTCTGGTGACTGGCCTTAAATGGAGGTCTTTGTAATCTCGGGTGGGAATGTGGAACTGGAAAGGCTTAAACAGCCAAGCAGTGAATGCGTGATCAGGCTCATCTAACACTGTGTATCACGACTAGGGCAAAAGGAGGGGAATACTATAAATACAAATAGAGCTGGTGCAACATAGACCCTTGCACGTGTACCTGAGTGTTGAGGCACAGTGCGAGTGCAGCAGAGCACACATTTCCCCCTCCTCACCCAGCCATGCAGGCAATAGGAGCAGGGATGCAGCAGGATGGACTGTTTAAAGCAAGATGATGATGGCCAGCATGGGAGGACGTGGCAATGCCTGGGAGCTACCAGCCTGATTTAGGCGTCGGACCGCTTCAGTGCTATGGTACCTAAGATTTAAGTCTCTTATCTGTTTTTTTTTTTTTTTTGCTGTCTTGACTGCGCTTTTAGGAAATAGATTTATCTGTGACCCCACTCTGGTCTCCAACAGCGCACTAATACTTTTGCTGAGACTCTTCTTCCCTTGCTTTCCCACTGGATCATTGCTGTGTGCCTAAAGAAGTCTTCACGCGCCAGCCCGCCCCTTAGCTCCTCCCTCCCCCTTTGCAGAGATGTCTTTGTTTCGGGTTTCAGCATGAAGCCTCCTGGTAGCCCGGCCTGCTTTCTGCATCCAGGGGCACTCGGTGACACGGAGCTGCCCAGGGAGGCTGCCCCAGGGCTCGCGCATTCGGCTGCTGTCACTGCCCCCGGGCACGGCACTCAGCAGCCGGGGCTTGCTCAGCCCCATGCAGCGATCAGCTTGCATCCTCAAACACCTCGTGACTCTGGACACTTATGGGTAGGGGTAACGTACACGGACTCTTCCAGCCACAGCTACGTCACAGGCTTCACTGTGGGGACAGGTTCATCCCTGGTGGGTGCGTTAGGGAGGAAGGCACTGTGGCTGCTGATCTCGGCACACTGGAGACATGTGCAGTGTGCAGTGGTCACTGCTGGTGCCGAGAGGGCTCCAGCGGCTGAGCCCGCTGCCCAGGCGCTGCTGCTGCTCCAGGAAAGGCCGGGGTGCTCATCTCAGCAGAGGTAGCCACCTCCGTGTCATTTGCACCAATGCAAAGCAATGGTCCCACCGAGGCTGCCTGGGCAGTGCAGGCCACGCACGCTCAGCTGAGCTCAGGCAATCTGTGGGCTAAACACCACTCCTGAGGACGCAGAGCTACTCACCCAGGGTGGCTTCTGTGGGTAACTGCGTGTCCAGCCCCATGGATGGAGGGAGGAGGGGGCAAGGTAGCGCTTCCCCACAGAGCAGTGCCAGGTCTCTGCCCTCTTGCTTAGGGACATCTGGGGGTACAGGTGCCATTAAAGCACTTGGGACTTCTTGGTGTTGCCAACGCAGAATATGTTGATATAAGGGAAGGCACTTGGTAAGTGCTGGGGCTTCGGTGCTGTGGGTGCTATGGGGGGCTGATGACATGGGAGGACTTTGCTAGGAACCTGGCAGCAAATGGGGACAGGACCCTCCCGCAGGGCCGCCCTGAGGCTGCAGGAGGGCTCGGCTGGGGAGACCCCACTCTCCTCCCGCGGGGCGGGTGGCTCGGGGCGCTGCCGCCGCCCCCAGCGCAGCCTCGGGGGCAGCCTTCCTCCCCCCTCTCCCCCTCCTCCTCCTCCTCCTCCCGCCCGCACAGCCTCTCTGCGCTCCCCCACCCCCAGCTCACCCACCCACCCACCGCCGGCGGAGGCGCCCGCTCCGGCTGCGGCTGCGGCTGCGGCTCCCGGGGCCGGTGCGGGGCCGGTGCGGGGCCGGTGCGGGGCCGGTGCGG
>NW_020456132.1:1443127-1461076 GCF_003342845.1 Nothoprocta perdicaria
CCTGGCTCATCTACTCCATCGCCTTCACGCCCAAGGCGGCGCTCATCCTGGGCACCTCCATCCTGGAGCTCATCGAGCTGCGCCTGCCGCTGGGCACCACCGGCTTCCGCGTCACGCTGGCGCTCTCGGCGCCGCTGCTCTACTGCCTGCTGCGGGCCATCGGCTCCGAGGGCGCGGGGCAGCTGCTGCTGCCGCCGCAGCCGCCGCCGCAGCACCGCGCCGCCGCCGCCTTCCTCGCCACCTGCCTCGACCTGCTCGACAGCTTCTCGCTGCTGGAGCTCGTGCTGCAGCCCGGGCGGCCGGCGCCGCTGCCCGCGCCGCTGCGCTACCTCCTCATCGCCGTCTACTTCCTCTGCCTCGCCTCGCCCGTGCTCTGGCTGTACGAGCTGAGCGCCGCGCGCCCGCCCGGCGCCGCGCGCCTCGCGCTGCACCTGCTGCTGCCCGCCGGGCTGCTGGACGCGCCGCTGCTGGCGCTGCGCTGCCTCCTGCTCCTGCGCTACCAGCAGCCGCTCTCGCTCTTCATGCTCAAGAACCTCTTCTTCCTCGCGTGCCGCGGCCTCGAGGCCCTCGAGACCTGCTGCCTCCTGCGCCCCGCCGTGCCCGCCGTCAAGTACGGCGCGGCCGCCGCGCCCCCCGCCGCCGCGCCGCTGCCCCACGGCCTCTCCGAGGTGGACGTGGGCCCCCACGGCTACGTCAACGCGCTGGCGGTCACGGCGCAGGGCTGAGTGCCCGTCCCGGCACCTCCCGGCAAGGGGCTCCCCGAGGCGACCCCCCGGGCGAGCACCACCGGGCCCACCCCACGGCCAAACCGAGGGTGGGAGCTGGGCGCAGACGTGACCCCACCCCGGCAGTGCTTGGCTCCCACCTCCCCAAAAGGCTCCTGACCTCGACGGCAGGTTGTCGTCTTCCAGTGCTTTCACCCCTCCGCACTGCTGGGAAGATGTGACTCCTCCTCCTCCACTGCCTGCCAGGCCAACGTGTTGCTCCATCATCGGGAAGGTTCCCTCTTCTGTGTTTGTTTCCCCCAAGCGATGGGGACCAGTGGATTTTCCTCTTTCTTGAACATCGCGATGAGACCTGCAAAGGATCTGAACAGACCTGTGTTTGGGGGGTGTGCAGGGCAGAGGGGAGCGTTCCGAGGGCTCTCTAGGGCTTGCAAAGCTGCCCCCTCTATTTCCCCACAAGCAGAGCCTAAGAGGAGCTTGGAGGACCAGCTGGGAAGTCCGCAAGCCACCTGGGCACTGAGAGCCTAGAAGCCACTTTCTCCTTGCCGAAAATGTCTACCTCTGTGCTTCAACCTTCTCCATCTTACATTGACTTCACACGACAAAGAACCCCATGATGCCGAAACAGACATTCCTCCGGGGGCTCAAGCCCCATTTCGCCACCACCGAGACATTGAATTTGGGTGAGAACAGGGTTTTACAGCAGTCTACTGCTTCCTTCAGAGAGCAGCTGCCGCTCGCCGGGGCTCTCATTTCTCTGTGAATATGCATGTTACTGGGTCAGTGTTGGTTTCCTTGCACGCCCTGGGTGGGCCCCCTCACACCGGCTGGGCGCATTTTCCGAGCCCCTCGCCCCACGTGCCGGGCAGGGCCGGGGACGGCTGAGCTGGGCAGGGGACCCGGGTGCTGCTGGGGGCGGCCCTGTGCTCAGAGCACCTCCCTGCCCCACACAGAAAGCAAAGTGCCACCCCTGAGCCTGCCCCACTGTGTGGCGGGGCCTGGGCTGCAGCTCCGGCCCCTTGGTGCCACGCCTGAGCCTGCCCCATGGCCTGGTGGGGCCTGGGCTGCAGCTCCGGCCCCTTGGTGCCATGCCTGAGCCTGCCCCATGGCGTGGTGGGGCCTGGCCTGCAGCTCCGGCCCCTTGGTGCCATGCCTGAGCCTGCCCCATGGCGTGGTGGGGCCTGGCCTGCAGCTCCGGCCCCTTGGTGCCATGCCTGAGCCTGCCCCATGGCGTGGTGGGGCCTGGCCTGCAGCTCTGGCCCCGTGGTGCCGGCGCACACCCCAGCACCCGTCTCCTGCACACGTGCAGCTAAGGGTGGTGGGGAAGAGCCAGCTGCGAAGTGGCCTCCCATAGAAACACGCTTGGCTCCAGTTTTGAGCTCCGTGAATGTTTGGGGTGGGTTCGGGCCTGCTCCCAGGCCTGCTCCCCATGCCTGCCTAGAGCTGTTCTGGAAAGTGGTCGGATGAAGGCAGGGACACGAAGGCCAGGCAGGGAAGGGGGACTTGCCCCCTCCCACGTTTATGATTTGTTACCTGGGCAGGACTGCAGACGTGGGCAACATGTCACCGTTTCCTGTCCGGAGCCATTCCTCAAGCCGTTAGCTGGGAAGGGGAAGCCAGGGGCCAGCAGCCCCAGTGCTGAGAGGCAGGAGCAGGAGCAGCCCTGGCCTCTGCTCCCGTCCCCAGGCAGGAGCCTCCGCCTGCTCCAGCGCTTGGGCCGGAGCCTCCGCCTGCTCCAGGGCTTGGGCCGGAGCCTCCGTCTGCTCCAGCAGGAGCTGCAGCAACGAGGGGAGACCGGCTGCTCTTCCCCCACCAACGAAGAGCCAGCTGAACCAGGCTGAACTTTCCCACCGGTGCTTTATTCCCAATCGGAGCCCTCCTGCGGGCACTTGTGTGAATCTTGGCCAGGGGCCTTCTCTTCAGTAACTTTTCTTTTGTCTGGACAATCTTGGTGCTGTGAGTGACTGTGATTGTAAAGCTGAGTACTGTGAACTTTTCCTGTGTGGCGTGAGATGTGCCATGGGGATGCCGCTTTCCCGGCCCCGGGGAGGACGCAGCAGGAGGCTGAGGGTGCTGGCAGAGGGACCCGCTCCTGGGAGCCTCCCCTTTTCGCAAGCATTGAAAATGCAGTAAAAACTGGGGTACCACCTAAGAGAGAACAAGCTGGTACCTGAACCCCAGTGTCCCATGTGCTTCATTCAGGCAAGTTATCTAGCCCAAGGATGCTCCCGCCATGGGTTGCATTAATAGCACTGTTCAAATTGGCCCTTTAGCCTGAAAATTGCCATGCACAGATGACACCTCAAATTAATGTTTCTGCTGTATAAAATTCCCTTGCAGAAGACTTCACGGAGTGATTTTCTGCGGTTTCTGCTACTTGTTTGTAAGGAAATGTTAGCAAATGCGCTACATTGAGAGCTTAAATCTCTCTCAGCAGCTGAGTGTAGAGGAGCCCCTTGTGAGGAGAGGGGCAGCTCCAGCTGCCACCACTTACCCCCCTTGCTGCGCAGCGGCATCCCGAGCTCTGAGCTCTCCTTCACAAACCTGCTCCGTCCTCTCTCTGCTAGGGCAGCTCTCGCTCCCTTTCGCTCCCTCCTGCCCCGGCGGATCCGCGGGCCCAAAGGGGCAGCGTTCCCGCTGCGGTGCCAGCCGCTCCTGGCGCCCAAAGCACCTTCCTCGCTTACCCTGTGCTGCCCAGCACTGCAATTCTGGCCCAGGTCAGCGCTACCTTGCCAAACCAAGCTGTGCCATACCGAGGCGTCGCGGCCCGCGCAGGGCCCTTGTCAGCCTCGCAGCGGGACTCGCCTAGTTCCCATTTTACTGCTCTCTCCTAAGAAACTGCTAGCCTGGGCTAGTCCAAGGAGATGGTGACGACTCCCTGGGGAGAAGCTGCAACGAGAGAGAAGCCGGTGGCCAGTGGACACTGGGCATCCCTGTGGCATTAATCAGAACTTGTATTTTTTAAAACGCAAGATTGTTAAAATAAAACTAGAAACTTGTGACCGACTTTGCTCTTTTTTTCTTCTTCAAGTCTTGTTGAGCTATTGAATATTACACTCAGAGACCAACAGACGCATTGAAGTTACCTGGCCTTCCTCACGTTGGATTGCTTCATGTGTCCAGATACTCAAATTGAAACTTGTTCTGGTAAAAATAAGGTCCAAAAGCTCTAACACTAAGGGAATTTGAGAGGGCATCAACTAATTAAAAAAGTCACTCCTCAGAATCACAGAATGGCTGAGGTTGGAAAGGACCTCAAGAGAACATCTAGTCCAACCTCCCTGCTCCAGCAGGGACACCCAGAGCATATGCTCTGCATCCAGGTGGGTTTGGAAGACCTCCAGAGAAGGAGACTCCACAGGCTCCCTGGGCAGCCTGTGCCAGGGCTCTGGCACCCTCACAGTGAATAAGTTCCTCCTCATACAGAGATGGAACTGCCTGTGTCTCAACTTATACCCACTGCCCCTTGTCCTGTCACTGGCCACCACTGAGAAGAGCTTGACCCCTTCCTCCCTACATGCCCCCCTCAGGTACTTGTACATAAGACCCCCTCTCAACCTTGTCTTTTTCCAGAGATAATAGGCCTAACTCACTTAGTCTTTCCTCATACAATAGATGCTCCACTGAGCATCCACTCAGCTTTCTATTCAAATCATTTACAGAGATATGTATGTCTTAAAAAGGTCTCATAGGAAAAAAAAATCACATTTAAATGTTAACGGCTGTAAAATAAAAGGAGTTTTATGAGCTGGATCATCAAGATGACAATTATCTGCAGGCTCCAAGATAACCAACTAATTGGAGCAACACACCACAGTTCCCACTCGCTTGGCCCCCGTGGCCCAGCTGCTCCAGCAGACAGGACACGAAGGGGCCTCCTACCGTTAAGGTCAGATATAGGAGGGCACTGTCCCGTTGTCATTTTCCTGGGCATTTGGGTTGCTCAGCAGTCCTGCCCCACTAACCCGCTCTGCACACGCTGCAGATGTTGAACTTCTGCAGTGCTCATTCTGAGGACACGTGCACTTCCCACCCCACAGTGAGGACACGTGCACTTCCCACCCCACAGTGAGGACACGTGCACTTCCCACCCCACAGTGAGGACACGTGCACTTCCCACCCCGATGTCCCTCAGCTGCAGCCCCCAGGAGCACAGGACTTTGCAGGAAGAGTTGGGTGTTTCTCAACTGCTTCAGCTTCCATGTTTATCTCACTGCAGATTTCTACACAAAATACTTACACAAGGGATAGGCAGAAATTGGGAAGAGGACACAAATGGGTTTAAGTAAATATATTCTAATATATTCTTGTGTTTTGTTCCTTAAGTTACAAACAAGTTACAAACGTACAAATTTATAAAACAACATAGTATATCACTAGCTAAAAAACAAACTAGAAAAGTTGGTTATCTTCTGAAATATTTGGTTTAAAAATTCTCTGAACGTTTTCTGACAAGAAAGCCTGCCCGAGCACCATGGAGAGGGGCCCGGCGGCGCGTGCATCTCCCACGCTGTGGGGCTGCAGAGGCCATGGGGACAATGGGGACAAGGCGGGCTCCCCAGCTTCACGAGGCTGGCAGTGCTGCAGGGCTGAGACCCTCATGGGAGCTGCTCTTACCAGCCTGCCGAGTCCAAGGGTGTTTCTTCTTTTTTTTTTTTTTAAACATTGGAACTGATAGTTTCCATCGCTGCTCCTGGGAGACTAATCCCTCTCTTTATTATTAGCAAATATTTCACAACAGTGAGCATCTGCTCAAGCTACATTTGACCACCCCTCTCTCCCCAATGGCCTCTCATTTCCTTAGCTGGCCACCACTATTTGCATCTCCAAGCTCTCCGGGTACCAAGATGGCCCAAAGCAAACAGCATCACGACGAGGCGTGACAGAATCTGCCAAACGCCCCTGATTCAGGCAAGTTCAGCAAGTCAACAACAAATCTAGATTCCATTTTCTGGTTAAGTTTCCAGCATACTTAAGGGGTCCCTTGCCCCCCTACTGCTGGTTTCAACCAGCAGGTGTGGGGAGTTACGAGGAGGCTGCTTTGTCTCCTTAGTTTAAAAGTTGGTCCCGCTCATCACTCAGGTACTTCACCCGATTCCTAAACGGCTGCAGAGGTACAAACGTGTCCCCAAATGGCAAAATGAGAAATCGCCTGGGCAGGGACGGCCCTATCCTAGCTGAAATTTAAGGCACACATGGTTAACACAGTATTTACAGGAAAACATTTAAAAGATGCATTAAACTGGCAATGTAAAGTTAGCTAAGCTACTCAAATCTGATTTCTGGCCTCAACTTCTGTCCAGTGCAACAAATCAAGGACTTTGGTGGGAAATCCAAAGGCACAGATGAACCACAGTGACTTTTCTGCAATCAGTCACTGAAGGTCCCATGTAACACATTTTCCAGAGGAACCAAATCCCTATGTGCTCCTTCACAGCAGTGGCTGATGCTCCTGTTGCCTCCCTCCGTGCACAGGCTGCAAGCAGCAGCACTCTATCTGCCTCCTGACAGCCAACAAGAAGCTCCCACCACAAGCTGTTTGTCACACGGGGACAAGGAAGGTATCCAAGATGCTGTTTTGTGCTGTGCAGGGTACCTCCTTCCATCCCTGTGTTTCAGGTGCAACATGTTCCAAATGGAGCCTAACAATCCTTCGGAGACTGGCTCAAGTCCATCACCTCAGCTGGATACCTCCAGTCATGGCTCCGTTGAATGTCCTGGAAAAACAATCTCTGCTGGAGACTCTTTAGACTATTCAAGTCCTCTGGAGAGAGTCCATGAAAGAGCACTTGTTTCTCTGGATCTTCTTCCTCCTCTTCCTCTTCTTCCTCCTCCTCCTCCTCCACAAGATCATCAGGAGGCAAAGGAGAACATCTAGAGATGTAGCCCTGGTCTGACTGCACTGATTGTCTTTGCTCTTTGCATTGGTCATCTAAGACCAACTGATGTTGCTTGTCAGCTTCCTCTTGACAGCAGGATGGTTCTGAGGGCAGAACGCTCTGCTGATAAAGAGAAGACATGAGTCCATTCAGCTGGAGTCTCAGCTCACCTGAGAGGTTTGCAGGACTATCACCTATTGCAGAAGCTTCGCAGTCGTCATGGAGGATGACTTCATTTCTCAGTGGAAAACTTGTTCCCAAAAGAGGGACTCCTTCCACACAGTCCTCATTAGTCAGCACATGATGCCCAAGCACACTTTTATCTTCCATGGGAGACACCGGCTCCACTACCTGAACCAGAGGGGCCTCATCCATAGGAATGACCATAGTCTGAGAAGCTGCATCCCCAGACAGATTCAGCTGAGGCTGCAGTTTGCAACCTTTGTTCTCGCTCTCCTGCATGTGAAGGTCGACAACGTAACAGCAATTGGGCTCAGGCTCCCTGAGGTGCAGCTGATGTTTCACGATGCCCCCCTGCTCGCTCAGGAACGAGCCCACAGCACTGTCTCTGCTCACGCACTGAGGCTCCTCGTCGTTCTCCACGCAGATGCTTTCCGTCTCAAACCAGTCTGGGTGCTCTGCCTGCCACTCCTGGAACTTTTGCACGGCCTCTTTCAGCTTCCATCCACTAGGGGTATCCACGTAATTGTCTGCTGTGATTTCCTGGATTCGGTGTATACGTCCCGGTTCAAATTTCTCCAGGTCCTGAATCCGAAAAAAAATATCCTCAAACTTGTCCATCAGTTGGTACCTGGAAGTGACATTAAATAGATCGGGTATATCCTTCTCACTACTTATCCCTTCAAAATAGCAGATGATATACATCCCAAAACAGGCTGGCTTCTTGAAATCGGGCAGGATCAAATTCAAGGCAGGGGTGAAGAGGTCTCCAGTTGGCTTTTGCTGATCTTGCCGGAGACGCACAGGCTCGCTCCCAAGCATGGCCTGCCATTTGGCCTGGGTGCCCCGTGAGCACAAGATGATAATCTTTGAAGAGAGGTCTTCCATCTCCTTCTTTTGTCGAGTGAGCCAAGGTAAAGCCCCTAGCTCCGAGATCTGATGATCTTCCAGCAGATCTAAGGCCACTGCAGTGCCGCAGACGGTCATCAGGAACTCGGCAAACTTCAGCACCACATCCACGTAGAGCAGGTGATCGGCGGAGTACACGATCCAAACTTTCCGGGGCTTCAATGGTGGCAGAGGAAGGTCTGGAGACAGCACCTCTGAAAGACAGAGAAAGATTCATCCCAGATGAATTTCACCACGCATAAACGCAAAGCACACTGGTTTCAACAGTCTTGCAAGGATAGCTGTAATGTTCTATCGTGGGAGCTGCCTTCACCCCACAGCAATCTCCTGCTGCTGTGGCTTCAATGATTAGCCATTTTTTTCCCAGTACAACCACAGCTAAATGGACAATAAATAACTACTTTGTAAAGTTGTATCTCCCATCTGCTAAAGGGCAGCAGTCCAACTTGTATATTCTCTGTTCAATGTGTTCAGTTATTAAAATGTTCCTTTTGACTAACCAGGAACACAGGAAGACCTTGAGGCTATGCTAGCTTGGTTTCCAGAAGCATCTACAGAGGAGCAGAGCCCCCGATAACCTGTGCCCAACAGCTCATCCCAGATGCCTCACACACAGGACAGCACTGGACAACGCAGCGGCAGGATCCCTTACCCGTCTGCCAGTCACTGTGGCCGCCTTTCCCTCGCAGGCGTCCTGCAAGAGAGAGAGTCACTGTCAACTGTAACAGCCATCCCCTGCAAATAACCACTGCCTCCGGAGACTAGACTTGCAAGTCTCCAACTGAGAGGGGAAAGAGGGAGGGAAAAGCCTAATAAAAACACTGCATGGACACAGGTTCGTCCATAGTCAAGTCTGCTGTGCGCTATACTTTGTTTTGCCTTGGTGAGAAAGGATGCACTCACAACTGATTTTCACCATCCTTCCCTAAACTGAAAAACAAGGACAGAGCCCTCACATTTTCTCCTAGTTCTCCTTGAAAAGCATCTTTATTTTTTTTTAAATAGAGTTTTTTTTTTTAAGAGGCTTTTCCTAAAGAAGCAACTAAGTACATCTCCAGGTACAACTTACAGGTCTTACAGATGATTTTTATGTTTAGAGGCCCTTTGAAAGATTTTCCTCAGGTAAAAAGCAAGCAGTGAGTTGTACAGTCTCCCTGTGATAACCGCCTCACAGTTACAGCACTAAAGACTATGAATATCTTTAATCACGCAATTTTTCAAACCGCTCAGTATCAACTTCTGTGTTCCAATTTTCTTTTTCCATCTTCACCAAAGATTGCTCTTTAAACTCAAGACAGCACAGTAGTGAGTTTTGCAGAGACAGGGGGTGACAGGGGAAAGCCTGTGGCCTCCGAGAACAGGAAGCTGCTGCCCTGCAGGGCTTTTACACAATGCATAAGGAAAATAAATGGAAGAGATACCCACAGAAACCTGGTTCAGCAGGAATCAAAGGGCTAAACTGTGATGTCATTTTTTCCCCCATGAGCTTCTTCCAAAGTGGAATGTCAGTGGAAGGTCAGACAGTGCAACCCGTCAAGATTTTTGGGTGGATTGTGTTAGGATGATGCATTAGGTGGATGGTAATACAGTGGATGACGCATTAGGTGGATGGTATTAGGATGTTACACAAGTCTTGTGATATAAACAGAAGAAAGCATTTGCATGAGCATTGTATCAGTGGCAGAGCTTCATAAAGCAAGGAAGAAAACAGTGAGAAAAATAAAGGAGTAGGAAAGACTAGTCATAGTGCTCAGACACATCTTTCCATGTGGTAGGAGTCTTACCTGCTCGCTTTTTGGTCATACAAATGACAGCTGTTATAACCGATCCGACCAGTAACACACAGATCCCAGTGATGCACCAGTATAACCATATAATCATATCACCTAGGGTATAAAGAGAGCACCCAGACATGGCTTTCAACAGCTAAGGAGCTTCACCCAGGAAGAGAAATCTCCTGATCAGCCAAAACCAAAGCAAAAGGTCCAGGGTTCTGCCCAAGGCCACAGGCAGAGCAGGCTGAGAGCCCAGTACTGCTCCCACCGGCCCCTTCCCAAAACGCCACGGCCGCATTTGAAAACAGGCTCTGCACTTCAAGCTTGCTCCAGAGAGCCCTACCTGGAACCCCCTAAAACCTAAGAGCAGCAGCCTTCACCTGTGGACAGCAGACATTCCACATCCTGCCTCTTCACCTCATCTACATTCATATGAAAGAATTTAGGGCAAGCATTTCAATCTGCAGGATGTGTGTGTGAGTTTTCATCTTGGACATGGCTAGCTTTTCACAGGTGCTGCTGCAGCCAAGAAAAGATGTTAAATTATTATGCACATGATTTATCTTGATGTTCATGCAGATGAATATATGCAAGCTATTCTCTTCCAAAGCTTTTTTTTAACTATGCAAATCTTTTGAACATTGAGCAAAGTGACAGAATATATTTTAAAGTCAGATTCCTTTGTCAAAAGAGTGCTTCTCAAAGAATTTCATGCAAGTAAAGTATCTCTAAAAACATAATAATAATAATAAAATCATTTAATCAGGTACATACTATATACAAATACTTGCCTTTTTAAAGCACAGTGAAGTAGCTCTAATACAACCCATGTTCTGAAAACAGCAGGGCTACAAGGGGACATTTTCCTGATCATCGTGTCACTCTCAGTAAGGATCATTTGTTATTCTATATGACAGGAATAGAGCAGCAAGGGAAGTTTCAGAGTACTGGAAAGGCTTCTTACCTGACGGGTCTGGACCTGCAAGAGACAGAGCTACGTTAGAATTTCGGTTCTCATCTATAAAACAATAAGAAGCTAAGAAGCTAATTTAGAGAAGGGAGGGTCTCACTTGGAGCTGGTGCACATGGGATGACAGCAGAATGTCTCATGCAGTCTGTGCCGCAGTTCACAAAGAATGGCTGAATCTGCAGTTGAAATAAACGACAAAAAAAAAAAATCAGAAGCTATTTTCAACAGCAATTCTGTTCCCTACTTGACCCTTCCCCTGCTTCTTCCTTCCCTAAAAGCTGAGCACACAGAACAGGATCCCTATTTCCCTTCAAAGACTATGATTAATCAATGATTCTCTCACTATTGACTGTATATTAATAAATTAATGGGCTCCTGAGGCTGCATAGCTGTCAATGCTTGTCCTGTGTCACTCAGGCTTCACTACCCTACACTAGAACGGAGAGTTACTGTCTATACCATCTGGAAGAGAATGCCTTTCAGGAAGGACATAGGAACCATGTGTCTGTACCTGAATATTGTAGTTGCAGCAGGCTCTTATGTTCCTCTCTATTTTGATTGTAACGTTCACCTGCCGCTGCAGTCCACCCTGCAGAAATCAGAAGCAACTATTATAAGGGAAACAAGAAGAAAACGGAGTAAAAGCCATAACAAACAAAAGGAGTAAGGAGGAAAATATGGGGAAATGCAAGTTATGGACGTGGTACAAAACAGCAGAAATTCATAATTTTGTTTGGAATCAGAAGCTTGTATGATGAAGCAGGTAAGTGTCTTGGTGATCACTACTGTCACTGTCCTACTGATAGGAATGCAGTTAAATCAGCAGGTTAAAGTTGCCCAGGTAACATGAAATTTAAGTAATTAAGGACATCTTTTGTGCAACTTTAAAAGCATTAATTTTAACTTACAGTTTCTTAACAATGTCAAGATATTTAATGTTCAGATTTTAATTAACAGCTTCTGGTTTGCTCCACTTTAAAAAGCTGACCTACTGCTGAACTGCTTTCAGTTACACCACAGCAGACATAAAGATTGCCCCTTTTATCCAAGGCACACAACCAGTATCCTTTCAGTGTAAATAAACACATTTTTACGATGCTGAGCAGAGGCACACTCTGCAACGAAGTACAGTCACCCCTGCCAGGTATATATACACTGTACATACTGTATCAGGAATGCCTTCAGGCATATCAGCATGTGGAGTCCAAAGGATGAGGAGTGTGGAAGGAATGGAAAGACTAAGCACAGTGAATTCCAATTTACCTGCCCTCCTTCAAGGCAGGATAGAGACTAGTATCAAATATTCAGAATCCTCCCTCGTTCAGATTTCTGGAGTGGGCAATTTCTTAGGTCAGAGGACAACAGTCTGCATCTACTTTGAGTTTTTCAACAACACAGGTTTAAGACCTACAGGAATTGATTCTCAGATTTAACTGGAACACCTTTGCAAAAGCATTTAGACTCAGTTTCAAAAAAAATGCTAAATTGCTTCAATGATTTGTTGCACTCGCTATTAAAACTCTGCACCTCAATTTTGATTTATTTAGCTTTGTCTCCCAGGCACTGGCTTGGGAAAAAAAAAAAAAAAAAAAAAAGGAAATAAAGCCCAAATCATCCAATGTCAAATTTCTCTCTCTTTTACAGGTGCTTGCAGATTGTCCCATAACCATCATGTTGTTCACAAAATAACACTGGCTTGAGCCTTTTACTCTAAAGCATTAGAAAAGCAACCTTCCTTTTGATGTTTTATTTACCAAAATCCTGCAGGAACATACCATCTTTCAGAGGTCAAACAAAAATCTGGAAACAATTCCTTGGAAATCACTGTTCAATACATTTGCCAGTTCTAACACCACCTAACCTCCCGTCTTATGATTTTGTGACTATTAAAGAAAATTCTGTCTAAAGTAGCTGCGCAGAAATTATTTGGAAGGCATTTACCTCAGAGAAATTATGCGTGACCATTTTACATTTCTTCTCATTCAGGAAACTGGCCACATGGATTTGATATTGGGCAGACTCCGTCCACGGGTTAAAGCTCACGAGCAGAGTGGCGTCATCTAGACTTTTACCTTGGATCCTGGGCTCCCACAGGCTGCCTGGAAGAAGTGCAGATAGTCAATTTTCTCATCTGTCAGGAATATTTCAAAGGGCAGCAGTGACCGGTAACTCACACAGACAACTTTTACCTGTATTTATACACGGAACAGTTCTTTTCATCAGAGAGTCCTTGCAGTCTGCAGGAAAGAGACACCATTAGTTGACAGGTCAGAAATATTGCAGTTCCACTCAAGAAAAGCATCCCCTTTAGTAGAAACCAGACACCTAACTCAGAATTCTGCTTGAGGAGTAGGAACCTTTGCTTCAATGCAGTAGCAAAATTTTGTATGAGAATAACACGGCCATTTCCAAGGCAAAACTCTCTCTTCCAATGATGTTATGTTTCTAAGGATGGAGGTATTGATGAGAAAGGCCTAAAACCACACAGTGCTTCTAACATATCAATGCTTAGCCCTTGCTGGGGGGGAGGCTTGTGCAGTGAGGGTCATATGAGAACACTCTCAAGGGAGGGGAGTTGCAATTTTATATTGATCTCCAGACTTACCTGGAGAGAGGCTAAGCCATAGATTCCTGGCAAAAGAATTCTCTCCTACGACAACCATCAGACTGGAATCTTTCTTGATCCTATAAAAGCTCTTCTACATTGACATTTCTCTTCAGTTTTATTTAGCAGATTGGCTCTGCTTTTTCACATTGAAATTCAAACTCATACCATTAGCTGGGTGGGATTTACAAGTGTCAGCGTAAAATATTATTCCTCCTGGGCCTGGGGGCAACAAAGAAACAATTCCCTAGTAGCGCCTGCTTAAACAGACAAAAGCAAATACCCCTGATCTTAATTTTCCAACTTTCTGTCAAGTTCATGACCCTCTAACTCAAAGATAAACTCTGATCAGCAAAGTTCCCTGCCACCGCGGACCTCAACACAATGCATTAGGTTCCAGCAGAGCAGGGGGATCAGAGCTAGAAAGTGGCCCATATAACCAGGGCTAAAAATCAAGCGACTGCTCTGCTTCCCCCCATGCACACTGACTGGCACACAACATACCTTTCCATAAATAAAGAGTTCTGCTCCCAAATCTAAGCAAGTCAAGAGGAAAACGATGGCTTAAGCTGGGTATTGAATATCCAGCATTTATGAACTGGTAAGTGCAGCCAGAGAGAACTGCAGACCCTCAACATATTCAAGGAAAAAACAAAAGCAATCTCCCCATAAAACAAAACATAACATCCTGCCCCAAGTTTCCTTCCAAGAGGAATATTTTCATTTATGCAAAAAAAGAGTCAGATACCACTCTATCAAGCTTCATGATAAATCAACTCTTAAGTGCTTAAAATTTGACATCAGAAGCTAAGTTTTACTCATCCCAATTTAGAAAGTTTTGATCTGTACTTTTACCTTCCACAAGCACAAGGGCAACTTCCAAAGATTTCAAACTAAACAAAGGCAGCATTGATAGTCTGCAGAGAACATGAAAGACCAGTCTGCAGTCCCCTTCAACTAGATTAAATGTGTTTTTATCTGCTCCACTGATGAACGCTTCAGCAACTAAATCCAGCAAAGGAAACTTATCATCTTCAAACAGCTTCTCAGAGGGGCACCCATATCAGTCTTCAAACTTTAATATGAATTTGTTTAACCACATGTGCAACAGAATTCCCAATGAGCAATGCCTCAGAGTTCACAGATCCAAGTCCAAAACTCCATCCAGCTTTTCGGATAGCATATAAACATCTTTATAGCAGTGTCTTCCATTTAGGAAGTCACCAGTCACTTGGTGGACTCCACCACACTTTCTTCCAAGCAGAGATTTGTGTGTTATATTTCAGTGAGTGGATTCCAGAAGCAAGGATGATGGCTTTTAATACAAATTATCACGCATTTTGGGGAGAAAACCACAGCAGTGCTGTAAGAAAGAATAGTAACATGAGTCTTCAAATTCAGAAAGGATAAGAGTTTTACAATATTGTTCCCAGTTCACATACTCAGGCTGGAGAAAAATCCAGTTCACGAATTAAATCCCAAGCTCAAGGCCTAGTTCAATAGAGCACCTCTTACCAGGCATCGTGAAAGGCATGGACTTGCAGTTGTAGTCTCCATGTGTACCCAGTTTGGGCAGGTGGTAGACAGTCACGTGGTAAGTCTGGCCAGGTTCCACTTCAAAGCGGTCAAAACTGAAGTTCCACTGAAATAAAGCATTCAAAAAGACTTTAAAACAGAGTTGTGTTATCAAGGCTCTGAAATTAACAGCTGACTTGGTTTTGTCCCATTGTGTCCCCCCATCCCATACGACCTTGACAGCCAAAGCAGGCAAGAGCTAAACATTTATAACTGCAATTATACATGTATAGCTTTGGCCATATTTCCTTATTTCTTTTTCTTCTACACTGCTTTTCAGTATAGACGTAGTTTCATTATAGAACAACGTTTAGTTTTAGCCCAATAGGATGAGCCAAGGAATAAAATTAAACTTCCTACTGTTATAAAGGGAGCTGTGGATGCTCCCAATCTGTGGAATAAGGTGGAAAGACAAACTCCAGGTTCATGCTTTTATCTACAACAGAACGCTACAAAAGAGAATTGGAAGCACAAGGAAAGACAGAGTTAAAGACAGCGTCACAGCTCTCAAGAAGAAAGCAAAAACTGCCACAAGCGTTCATTTTAAGAACATCAAGGACAACGACACGAGCAAGGTACTGAACTGAGAGCAACAAAATATCAGAAGGCATTTATAACCTGAGGACAGTAAAAATGAAAGAGAAACTGAGACAGCTAAGGAATATTTTGTGTATATAGCTACACAAAAGCATAAAATAAACTGGAAATGACAGGCCTCAAGCTCAGCGTCTGTGCTGCTACGCCAGCTCTGGTGACTCACTTGCTTTTCATCGATACACCTCCTCTATTACAGGCACAACTCCAACAAGCCCAGAGACTGGAAGAGGCAGCTCAGAGCCCTTGGCACTCACCCGGCCTCCGTCCGGACGGACCTGAAGCATCAAGTTGTTCTGAAAATCAAACTGGGCGCAGATTTGTTGATTGCTGTTCACCTGCATCACGGCCAGCTCTGCCCCCCGGAGAAACTGGATGCTGGCTGCAGGCACAGGGCGGGAGAGGTTTTTTCTTTCCTGTCATGTACAGGTGACACCCCTCCATCCCGCGCCTAGTCCAGTCACAGGAGACTGGAGAGTTTTGCAGAGCAGTGCAAAACTGGGGACAAGGGAAAACCGGGGAGCATCATCACTGAATGAAAACTCAAAGCCCTTCGGAGAATGGAAGAAAATAGGCAAAAAAGCTCCTATTTACTGGCAGTTGTTAAGGACCTCATTCACTTACTGGTACTTGTCCCAGCAATGAGACAACTCTTTATCAAGATACATGTGCATATAGGAAATCTGAGCCACAAGGGCTCCAATATCCTGTATTCCAGTGTTCCTAAAGGAGAAGACCTTGCGCTAGGTTAAGGATAACAGCACCTAAGCAACTGCTTGCTCTCTCTCAAATCCATTCCCTTTTGTTCTGTTTACACACGAGCAGATGGTCCCCTTATAAGCAAAACAAACCACAAACCTAAAACAAAACAAAGCAGCCAAGCCCTCAAATCGCTAAGCTCTGCTTCCCTGGGTAAACCGCAGAAGACTTGGAGTACTGATTTTCCTCTCCGTCCCTGCTAGACCACGCTTAATTCCTCCGCTCCCTGTTCCTGTTTAAGAGCCACCTCTTACCATCAGTGGCCACCTTCCACTCTATCCGAAGCACTGGGAGGAGTTTTCCATCCATCTGATGGAAAACACCAGAAGAGACATGAAGACTACTCGGAGCAGAGGGCGTCCACGTTGAAACTTGCAGCCAGCTCATTTCCATGCAGGTACCTGTCCAGCAAGTGAAAGTTGCTAGTTAGGAGCAGGGCAGTGGAAATTCTTCCCTTGGCACAAAATACTGGATTTCAAAAGTATTCTTGGTTCTATCACTAGTCCTAAGTTTCTCCTGCTTACATCTCTCTTGATATCTTGTCAGGCACTGCAATTTACTTAATGTGTGCGTTGCCTTTTACAGAATGGTACAAGAGGAGCTCTGTTAAATCTATGGTCTGTGCTTTGTGCTGGGGTACTCCAAAGGCAAAACTTGGGGACAATTTCTTAAAGCTGTTTCACAGTTAAGGAAAGAAGTTTCCAGCATGGGCAGACTCAAGCACGAACTAGGAAATGCAAGTCCTCTAAATGGTTTGCAACACCCCGAACTCAGGCATTCTAGTAACATATATTTCCTCTTTTCCTTAAAATCCATAAAATGGGTTATCACTGCGTTCTTGGCTAGTTAAACAGGTCAAGTAAGTCCACTCAGTATCTCCTGCAGCAAGTCCATACCTCACTGCAGAACCGGATCAATGTCAGAAGAGAAATGCTAATTTCAAGCTATCCAATGACAAAAAGGTCTTTCAGATACACGTTTCACTTCAGCTTACAGCCCTTATCAAACTTCTCCTAAGCTAATAAGCCCTCCAGACAGAAAAATAAGTAATGTTGCTCAACAGGGTGCTGTAAAAAACAGGTCCTGCAATTTCATCAGGAAAAAAAAAGCAAGTATGACAGGCTCTATGGGCAGACACAATCTTCTTAGATTTGTGATGTTGACATTTGACTTACCAGAGTATATTAAAAACAGCTCAACCAAATAACAATGAGGCACAGACATGGGAAAAAGCTGCAGACAAATATCAAGGTCAAGTTGCCAGTGGGCAATCACTAGTTTGGATGGTTTTAGGTGGGAGAGCATGCATAGGCCTGATGCTATGTGTTTAGGAGCATATATCAGAAATTGTATCAAACACCTTAGTCACTTCATATACTGGAACTATTCAGATAAAAATTTTGGACAGGCTGCAATGTACATGTAAGTACAAGTTGGGTAGGTCACCTAGAGCTAATGAGAATTTACGACCTCAACAACGGTACTTTTGAAAACTTGGCAGTAAAACTACTGAACGTGAGCTGCTTGCGCCATGCAATCTATGAAATGTAGGAGGAAGCCAGCATGACCACTGCATATTTCAAAATAGAAATAAAATAGGCAAAATGTCCGGTAGACGATAGGCTTTGAGAGATAGGCATTATATTCTTTAGCTTTTCCAGGTACCGAACTTAATGTTGTAGTGCTGAAGTGAAAAGCAAAGAGGGCATTTGCAGTTTGAGGCTCCCAGCCTCCAAATAAGCAGATAAGGGGGAAACATGCAGTTTCAGCTTAAGCCAACAAAAAACACGCTGCTAAATGAAAGGTTGCACACTTTTTTTTTTTTTCTTTTGGCTAGTCCAATGACAGAAGCTCTCAAATGGGAGCAGTGGAAAGTTGGCACCATCCCTTCTGACGTCAGCATGTTTTTAGGCTTAGGAAAAAGTTGGACTTTCTTCAGATGCTCATTTTACCAAAGCAAACCAACAAGAAAAAAAAA
>NW_020456132.1:1461101-1469730 GCF_003342845.1 Nothoprocta perdicaria
CATCTCTAGAGGAGCCTAGAAAAATAACAAATTCTTGCCCAGAATGTACCGGGCATGAATTTTTCCCCTAGAGGAGAAAAACACGGTTAGAACCACAAGGTGGATTTTAAGGCAAAAAAGCTCAAACAAGGCAGCGCATTAACCAAGAGCAGAGGGCTTAGCTGTGCTGTAAAGGAACACTCGAAT
Organism: Nothoprocta perdicaria; assembly: GCF_003342845.1. Taxonomy (NCBI): domain Eukaryota; kingdom Metazoa; phylum Chordata; class Aves; order Tinamiformes; family Tinamidae; genus Nothoprocta; species Nothoprocta perdicaria. The sequence goes on from NW_020456132.1 coordinate 1,461,288, forward strand.
GACACTCAAGCTGCCAGTGCAAACCCTGGCTCTTCTTCTGCCCTCTTCTCTTGGCAAAAGCCTTTTTAAACCTGTCTGCTTTCAGCAGAGCCAGCTCAGGGGGCTGGCTCACCAAGTGCCGCTGCATAAATATCTGCGTCTGCCCAGCCTGGGTGGCTGCGGCAGCAGAAAGGAGCCCGCCTGGCACAACCACTGCAGGAAAATGCCAAGAAGTTCTGCAGATCCATTCATGAAAAACTGCTTGATATTATTTTAATATTACTGATTGTCCTGAAAAGAGAGACTTCACATTTGCCTTTGGGCTAGAACTGATTACAGACCAAGTAAGAAACTCCTCAAGTGAGGTGCAACAGCAAAGCTTTACTTTGCATCGCTCTCATTTCAGTCGAAACAAGTTGGTGCATAAAGACAGTTAAAAAAACAATAAGGTCTGATAAGAATGCCACAAATAAGAGGAAAAAAAAGACAAAAAAATACTTACTATTTCTTACGAAGCAGTTTAAATCCTGTGGGGGGAAAAGAAACAAGAAGGTTACTCACAAAACAGAAAGTAGCTTGACATTAATTTGCTTCCATTTGGCAGCAGGAAACTTCTGTTCTTCAATTCAGCAGGTACCAAACAGTTCAGTGAGCCCAGACAGGCTGGAAGACTTGATCATCAGAAAATGCATACAGTTTAAGCAGGAAAGCAAAGGAACCCAGCCTGAAACCTCTGCGCACCCCAGGTCCCTACTTAAGTGACAGCAGTAGCTGCAGTAACAGAATGAAATTGAAAAGAAGGAAAGACCACAATGTAACAACAGTAAAAAAGCTGCCAAAAATCCTGCTATTAAAACCAAAACCAAAAGTGATGTGAAATACCGTGAAGTGGATGGATGTGATTTTCAACATCACTGCCTTCAGCCCCTGCTCCCCAGCAGTGATGACAGCAGCAGCGCTCGGGAGGCCCAAGGCCACTCACCTGGAAGCACGGGCTGCCTGCAGCCCCGGCTGCTGCTAAGGGCTGGATTGAGCAGCACGTGGAGCAACATCTCCCTCACCTTATGCTTCGGGTCCCAAAACACAGCACAGAGATGCTCACAAAAGCTAAACTGGACAAGTGACGGGGAATGCACAGCAAGAAATGCTCCTTTCCTCAGCAGAAAGGCTGAGGCACTTGTGGCCTTCTCCCTGCTGCCACATAAGAACCAGGGAAAGGAAAAAGGACAATCCCTTTAGCAGATGCCAGGCCTAGATGGAAGATGTGGTTTTATACTTTAAAGAGCTACTGACACTTTGCTAGTGAGGACAAGGCTGCCCTGAACATGAAAGAGCAAGCAGACATTGGGGGGCTGGGGCTGGTTTTCCCCACTTACACCTCATTTATTCTGGAACACCCCCTGGTCACAGAAGTGCCGTGTAAGCTCTCTTGGCGTGAGGCAAAACCCCGTCATGATCAAGTGTGAAGCTCTCACTGACTGCAAGATAAAGCTTGGAGATAAATCAAGATAAAGACTAGCTCCCCTCCCACTCTCTTCCCATGCCTTGACACTCGAAGGTGTCAGACTGCATCTTGAGACAAGCCCCAACACAGGCCAAGCATCGCAGCAATTAATAAACTCTGCAGATGTTGAAGGAAACGCAGACCACGTGCGATACCTGAATTCACCCCTCACCTAAACTGCAAGGAGCCATTGCTTATCTTAAACATGTTAAAGCAGGAATCAGATTTCAACTCGTGTATCTGCGCTCTCATTAATCTTCAGCCGAAGCAGGCAGATTTGACATTTAGCTGCTCATGCTTATAAGGGAAAAAATGAAAAAGAAAAATAGAAGTCTCTTCTAGGCCTTTGTTACAAAAGCCAATGCAGGCCTCAGGTGTGCTTTGCAGGTACATCCACATACTGATAAGCAGTAATACAGAAAGGGCTATGCTAAAAAGATTCAGTGCAACACTTAGAGAGTTGATCACTATTATACAGTTTATCATAATCCAGGAAACACTGTTTTTTTCCAGTGAATTTGAAGGACGGGATCTGCCTCATCAGCCACCCTGACCTTTGAACACGCAACATCCACAGAACCATTGCCCAAAAACTGAATCTGGAGGAAGAACTACTTTCCTTCTGGCTATCAAACATTGAGCCTCTTCATTTTTTTTTTCAATTAAGAAATTAAACAAAATCTTCTTCAGAGTGCTAACATAGGGTTCGGGCAGCATCCCACAGCTGCTCCAGTTACTGCAGTTGCTTTTCATGGTTAAAGCTTCCCTTCTAAAGGAGGCTGGGGTGTGGTGGGGAGAAAGGGTGATAAGCAGCCACATATTTAACCTTTCCTGCCGCTACCCCATTCTGATTCCCTCCTCCCCGCCGCCCAGCACTAGCAGCTCCTGCGCAGAACCCCCTGTGCCCTCCTGCCCCGTCTTTGCTCTGCATCTCCTTGTCGAATCCAACTCGCTGGTGGCTCCTCGGTCTCACTCCCAGGCTGCAGCACTAATAACCCTGGAAACAGCCAGTGTTTTACTAGACAGAAGTCTGGATATAACTGCCACCAGAGGCTTCTCTGGGCAGGACAGAGGAGCTCTGGCATAACCGGGGCAAACTGAATCTACGTGCTTAAATGGGAGCTAGTGAAACTATGCAAGAGGCGCTTTTCATTATCCCCAGCGAGCTCTAAAGGTCAAGACAGTCACAACTAAAGGAATCAACTTGATCAATTTGAATACCAAATGCCAGTTTAATCTGCGAGTTACACTCTCACAAATATATTGCACCAAATCAAATTACTGCAGACAAATAGGCAGGCAAATCTTTCACAACGCATTTGCTTTCACCAATCTTCAGAAAAAAAAGGTTTAGAAATGTTCATAGAAGAAGTGTTATCACAATTTCTTGCTTCCTTTTTGTTAATTTTTAATTATTTTTTGCATTGGAACATTCATATGCAGCATGTGAAACCTAGATATCTTGATAATGGAAAACAACTCAACTGCAACAAGTGAATGCTGATTAAAATAAAAACTAACTAGCTACTATGGAAGGCAAATTAAGCCATGAAAGGAATGTACTCCTAACATTTCAAATACATAATCAGACTTACCTTTTCTCACTCTCTTTTGCTGCTTTTTTTTGTTGTTGTTGTTGTTTTTGGAGGTGGGGGACAACATTTAACTTGCAATGCTCCTTGCACCAATGGGCTACTAGTCATGTTTTCTCCCCGTAGTTTAGGGGCTTCCATTAAAACCTACCACTTTCCACATCCTTTTGCCATTTCAGTTATCAGTGATTACTGTAAACTGCACCATAATAAAGCCCTTGTATAAATTAGAATACATTATTTGCCTAAAGTGCAGCAACATCTGCTTTCATTTGAGCACTGGTGTTTCTGTTTATTAGCAGATAAGACGTGGTTAACCAAGGAAGTGCTGCAATTTCCGTTCCTCTGCTTCGCTACAGATAGGAAGATTGATCCAGCACGGCAGGCAAACAGATTCGCTCCTCGCCCAGCTCCGCCGGGCCGGGGAGGTGTTTGCAGGGATGTTCTCAGCAGGGATGGGGCTGCTCCTTATGGGTCATCATTAAAAAGGCACCAGCTGCACCTGGCGCCATCGGTTTGTTGACGAGGGATCACAGACTGACTGAAATTCAGTCCTCAAAATCTCTCTTAACCTTCAGCATTGGATTTCTACCGGGACAACCGCCTAGTATTACCCCAGTTTGCCACTGGGGACCCCAGCGTTCTCCCAGCCCCACTCAAGGTTTTGGAGAGGGTTACATAGATACATGTTTTCCTACCAAACTAGAGCCTCTTTGCTGTACAGGTGGCACCTATTTATCCCTGGCTGACTACACTGAAGCATGTCAAGCTGTCCCAGGTGGTGCTTTGCCACTGGAACCAGAAGGATCCTCCCTCCACATGGTAGCCTGCACCCCTCTGCTGCTGGCCCGCTGCCCACAGTGTTACAGGGCTGACTTGCTGCCCCATGCCCAGGAGAAATAGCCACATGGCCAAGAAGGTCCCTCAGTAGGGGCAGGAAAAAGAAGCCAGCAGCAGGAGAAAACCAAGTCTCAGTGCAGGTAGGGATACAAGGACCTTGAGGTATTCCTTGAAAGCAGTCACCAGGAAAACTCTTGTCTCCTTTTAGAATACTAAGCTGCAGCCCAGCTGATTTGGACTGATTACAGCTGCACATACTCTTCCGTGCCAGAACGAGAACCATGGCCAAAGAGCAGGAAGCAATTAGGAAAACACAGTCAAATGTCAGTCCTAAAGTCTGAGTCAAACTAGGCTGCAAAAAAATTCTGTTGTTGCAAAACAAAACAAAAACATCCATTTATTCTCCTCAGGCAGATCTATTGCCAGGAGGCTTTACAAATACAAGCTTACGGTTAAGAATTGCCATCACATTGTAAAGTGACGGTTCCGAGATCTCTGCTTTTATGAATGAGACACAAAAGCCACGCAAGAAACCCAGGGCTATCAAGTAGCTGATTAAATCCTCCCTTGATCACGCTAACCACCGAACATCCACGTTCCCTTACACATGGATATGTCATCTCTAATAGGGAAAAAGCTCTTACTACAATGTCCCCTCCAGCCCAGCATTTAATGAACTTTAACACTCTCCCTCCCTGCCAGGGCTCAGTTCTTGTCACAAGCTGGAGCAGTGCTTAATTCCATAGATTTCCTGAGCCGTTGGGGGCACAGCATCTACCTCTCCATTCTCCTGCTGCCTCTCCGGTGCGGGGAGGAACCGCTGCTGCTGCTGGTGTGTGCCCTTCGGCAGGGCCGGGCGAGCCCAGTCCCCACAACCCTGAGCTCACCCAACGGCTACACAAACTGAGCTGCCATCAGCAGAAACGGGCAGATAAGACACAAATAAGATTACACAGATGAGTTTTTCTATGCCCCCACATAAAGCTGGGAGCACACGGGGAGCATTTACAGGACTGAGCGGGGTGTACCAGGCAGGACACCACAGAGCAGCAAACAGACAAACGGAGGGAAAGAGGGCGAAGATGAAGAGCTCTACATAAAGGCTGAAGATGGACCCCACAGGTGGGTGACGGGCTGTGCACAGTGCTACAGAACTGCCTTAAACAGATGTTATCTTCTCATCCTATCACCTTTCAGGCGAACCATGCAAAGCTGCAGAGACAGCAAGCATAAAAATTAAAACAAAAAGACTGCAAAGTGGCGCACAAAACAACATTCAATGGGTGAGAGCAGGCACAATCGACTCACACGGGTGACATACTCGCAGAAAGCTAAAAAACGCTTTCGCCAGTTTCACTTTTGCTTTTGACGTCAAAGAGCAGACCACATTCCACAGGGCCCATATGAATCGGAGAACTGCTCAAAAGCACTGTGTCACAGCAAGCCAATCGTTACATTACTGCAAGGCCTAGACTTCCCAGCAGGATACTGTGGTAACTGGCTGGCAAGGAAATGCGCTGAGCTGGGAAGGTATCCAACTTAGAGAGAGGAGAGAGAGGAGGAGAAAAAAAAAGAAAAAAAAGAAGAAAAAAAAAGCAAGCTGATGCTAAATGGAAACCTCCCTGAAACCTCCCTAAATTTGCCAGTTTGCTTCTCACACATGAGCTATTCCATGCAATTCCAAAACTTGACTGGTTTAAAATTTACTGTAATTTCCCTTTCGTGGTTCCTCACTTCTCAGAAACAGAGATATACGGGAGCATGGACATTTATGTTTTACAAGAATACCTACTGAAAAATGTTTAAAGCTAGGAAGTAAAAAACATTTTCCCCGAAACCACTGCTGTATTTTAATACAGATGGTCAACAGTGAAGGCAAGTTAACAACTTGGTAGAGAAGACAGGGGAAAAGCCCGTGCACCTCTGCCTCCATGAGCAGAGCTCCATGAACTTTCCCCGGGCAGGTTTCTAGTGCCCATCACCAGGGAGGCCCCCACGCCCATGCAGCAGGGTGGAGCAGAGCAGGGCTAGAGGCACCACGTCCACGGGGACACGAGGCGGCCGCGCTGCGGAGCGTTAGAGCCCGGACCCGCTGCGGTGACTCACCCTGCCGGTGAGCAACCACTGGGGTATTTAGTCTGCGGGACGTCTCCTCCCAGCGCGCAAAGCAAGGGCAGCACCTCCCCACGGAGCGTGTGCTCTGCTGTTATTAGAAAGAACTGGATCTGCAACTGTGTGATTTCGGCCTCACACCCCGCAGAGCCAATTTAATGAGGTGGTGCTCAGAAGGCCTTGTGTTCTCATTTCAGTAAGATGAGCTCCTCTTCACATGAGCTTTTTTCTCTCTCCAGTTGTTATAACGCCCGCTGATGTGACACTTCTCCAACACCACCACCGTGTGTCCTGCCCCTGCTGGATGAGAGCTTTGCTGAAGAGCCACCGCTGCCAGCCCTGGCCTCCTCCCATGCTGGGAAGGGGCAGTGCGAGCGCCGTGGCTTAGGGAAAGCAAACGTGTCTCACCGCCCTGGCTCGGCAAGTCTCCCTTTCCAACCACACCGCAGTCACTAACGGCAGGAGCACCGAGTCTCCCCCCAAGAGCAGCACAGCCGGCACGAACGGAAGGGGAAGCCGTTGTCAACTGTCATCATTTGGGTTGATGGTAGTTTTCCTGTGCGTGTCAGCAGCTTCACAGCTGCTTCTGAAGAGGTTGCTACACACTTGTCGCAGCCTACTGCATATTTTTCAAGAACTGGCCAGCCTTTTAGAAAATGACTTACTGAAAGAGCCACCAAAGCAGCAGGCTCACACGCTCTCCAACCCACGAGTGCACAGGGCAACGTGCCCCCTCGGCGGAGCTCGGAGACACTGGCAACACTCTCGCTGGCAAACCTGGGTTCACCTTCCCTAAACCAGGATGTGCAACCAGGAAGATGGAGTCTGTTAAACCCAGAGCACTCAAGGACTCCCAGAAACTCTATAATGTGTTAACCTCAGACCCACAAAAGACAGGGCCACTCAGCTCCAAACTCCATGCGTGAAATGCCTAAGCAATCCTATAGTCTCCTCCTTCCCTTTTCCTAAGGTTTTACATTTTGTAAACTCCCAATGTCCAGGGTATAGTAAAATCACAAAAGCAGACTATTTTCTCAGGGTAGTGTGAAGTCAGCAAAGAAGCTGAAGTGGGCAAGTTCATGGTTAAATATTAGGGCAGGAGGCAGAATATGAAATATGTAAGGAATCGTAGAATGGTTGAGGTTGGAAGGGACCTTTAGAGAAGGACCTGCACATGCAGGGTCACCCAGAGCACATGGCACAGGGCTGTGTCCAAGCAGGTTTGGAAGATCTCCAGAGAAGGAGACTCCACAGCCTCCCTGGGCAGCCTGTGCCAGGGCTCTGTCACCCTCACCGTTAAGAAATGTTTCCTTAAATTCCTGTGGAACTTTTGATCCTTCAGTTTGTGGTCGAAGATTATAGAGTTACAAAAGTACAAGTGTCTTGGAGAGAACTAGTCTCCCATGGGACATAAAGAAGGGACTGGGATCACAGGACATGCTCCTAAGCTCAAGCTACCAGAGGTTTAAGATAGCCATATCAAGAAAATATTTCTTTAGGTCAGTATATCATGGTAGTTGTGCTGAAGGCTTCTCCCCATGATGTATGTAGGAGACATTCATCTCAACAGAATGTCACCTGCTAAGACATTCTGAAGTGGGAGAAGTGCCGTGTAACAGCTGGGATTTATGTCTTCTTTTAAGGGTCACATTTTCTTCCTATAGCTGGCCACGCATACTCTGATTTAATGCAGCGAGGGATATTTTCTTCTGCAGAGCTAGAAAGGCAGGGTTGGAAAGGCAGTGGAGCAGGCTAGAAAGAGCACATCACTCATTTACTGCATGCCCATTTATAAACCTATCATCCCAAAGCAAACACTTGGCTTGACATACGAGTAACCGCATCCAAGAGCTGCCTTCTCCAGGCTGGTGCATCACGACACAGCAGTCTTCCCAGCTTGAAAGCTAACTGTGACCCCGTGACCAGGCACAAACCATTATTATTAACAAAAGAGAGAGATTCCCCAATTCTAAGCATTTTTTTTAAGTGCATCTTCGATACTTTCTCCCAATGGAGCCCCTGTTCGGAGCTCACAGCTCAGGCCGGTAAAAACCGCTCCCCGCCGGCGCCTCCGCGCCCCTCCGCTGCCCACGGCGCCGAGGAGGAGCCGCGGCCGAGCGGAACGGGGCAGGCCGCGCCGCGGGCGGCCGTTGGTGACCGTTGGTGACCGTTGGCGCCGGGAGGAGGCCGCCGCCGCCGGCCCCGCCGCCGCCCGCCCGCGGAGGCCCCAGTTCCGGTGCTCGTCCCGTCCCGGTGCCGGTCTCGCCTCCCGCTGCCCGGCGGCCCCGCGGAGCGGCCGCGCTGCTGCTGCTGCCGCCCCCTCGCCGCGGCCCCCGTCCGCGCCGCCCGCGGCCGCGCTTACCGGCTGGGAGCAGGTGAAGGGCGGCGCGGCGTCCAGCAGCAGCCGCAGCGCGGC